>NW_003852810.1:111677-120527 GCF_000181295.1 Otolemur garnettii
CTTCATAGATTCTGATTCCAACCAGTTTTTCTTCCTTTGTTCAGGAGCCTCTGACCAGGGTTGCTACCAGTCGGCCATCTTCCCAGAATCCCCGGGTTAATCTTTTAATGATACTTTCTACTGTTTTCAAATTCCCTGAATGACTCCTTGAAGTCCTTAAGCTTCAATATATCCTTGCAGCAGCTTTCCCATAAAGTAACTGAACTGAACAGAACTCAGAACAATTAGAATAATTTGCTGGTTTGTATTTTTGGCATCTATTCTGATATTTGAAGACTATATTTGATTATTCTTATTATTCTCTTAATCAACTTTATTTTGGAATATTGCATTAAAAAGTTACTGCCAAATGGAGGCTTCTTTCTAGGTAATTGGGGGAAGTTGGAAGGACATGCATGTGTGTACAGGAAATCTGTGACCTTGAATCAAATTATTACACAGAAATTCATACTCTCTTGTGAGGAATCCTTTGACATAACATTTAAAAAGATTTCTTAGCATAAGGAGATTTATGATAGGCAGTATTGAAATGGTTCATTTGCCACCCATTAAGTGATTAGAAAAGAGGTGATAGTTCATTGATAGCAACCGAAGTACTCATATATGTACATAGAACTGGAAGTTTTCTAGCTGCAAAAGAAGATAATTCAATAATTAAGCAAAAAAAGCACCCAACCCACCTTTCACTACAAATAATGATTCTTCTTTATACGTGAACACCAGTCTTCCATAGTTCAATAAGTAGATATAAAGAATGAAAAATGTTTTGCATCAAAATAAAATGTATAATTAAAAATTCACTTCATTATATTGAAATTTTTCTCTGACTTTAGGGCCATACTAAAAAAACATTTATTCAATTCTGTCCTGTTATATAGATGCCCTGTGGAGACATGGAGATGATAATTTTTGCCAAGCTGGTGTGTTAAATTATCCACTATCAGGAAGTATAGTTTAGAGAGTGATATACACAGGAATGATGGACACAAAATTGAAAAACTGTTGTGTGAGGCTTTTATTATACAATTATATAAATGACCTTAGTTGCCAAGTGTAGAACTACAACACATGATGGTTTTTTCAGTAGAAGAAAGGAAAAGTTTCCCTGTACATGCATTTGAGAAGAAAGTATTCTTAAGAACACCATGTTGCTACAAGAAATGAATGGGGATTTTTAAGTATTTCATATGCACATTTAGGTTCAATTTGTAAAAATACAAAAATGGACAAAGAGGAAAACTGTGTAGATATGAAACAGAGCAGAAATCTTAACAGAAAGAGTTACTTAAATTGCATAAAGAATCAAAGTCATTGAAATTCCAAGAGACAAATAGAAGAAACAAATTCTAAATCCACAATTTGATTTGATTTTCTTCATTTCTGGAGTGAAAATTTGAACCCTGTTATCACAGGCACTTCTTCGGCTCCAGAACAACTTACATTTTCACAGTTTCCCTCCCAAGAAATCTTCTTAGAGCTCGCTTTATGTCTTTATTCCTCAGACTGTAGATGAAGGGGTTCAGCATGGGGGTGACCACTGTGTATATCACTGAGGCTACTGCACTGGAGTGTGAGTTGCTGGTGGCAGCAGAACTGAGGTACACCCCTAGGATTGTACAATAAAATAAGGAGACCACTGAGAGGTGAGATGCACAGGTGGAAAATGCTTTATACTTCCCTCGTGCTGATGAAATAGCACGTATGGAGCAAACTATCTTAGTGTAAGAGTAAAGGATCCCAGCAAGAGGAAAACCAGCCAGCACCACAGCTGCAAAATACATCACCATCTCATTTAAAAAGGTATCAGAACAGGCAAGGTGGATTATCTGATTAATTTCACAGAAAAAGTGGGGGATTTCCAAGTCTGTACAGAAAGTCAGCCACAGCATCATCATACTTTGTAACAAGGAATTCAGGGTACTTATAAACCAGGATGCCAGAACCAGCAGTGAACAGAGCCTGGGGTTCATGATGACAGTGTAGTGTAGGGGGTGACAGATGGCCACAAATCGATCATATGCCATCACGGTCAGCAGAAAGATGTCCAGTCCTGTAAAGAGTAGGAAAAAGTACATCTGGGCAATGCAGCCTGCATAGGATATAACTTTGCTCTGTGTCTGCATGTTCACCAGCATCTTTGGGACTGTTGTGGAGGTGAAACAGATGTCCACAAAGGACAGGTTGGAGAGGAAGAAGTACATGGGGGTGTGGAGGTGGGAGTCTGTGCTGATGGCCAGGATGATGAGCAGGTTCCCAAGCACGGTGACCAGGTACATGGAAAAGAAAAGTCCAAATACGAAGGACTGCATTTCTGGTTCCTTTGAAAGTCCCAGGAGAAAGAATTCTGAAATTCTTGTATCATTTCCTGGTTCCATGTGGTGGAGGTGACTATCAAGAAAGAGAAAGATAACATGAGTCATTTTCACTCAAGAGAGTATCACTCACATATTTAAATCTTGTAATCTATATTTTCAGTCAAGAAATTAATTTCTATATTTTGTGTACGGAACTTATTTCTTGTCTTATGCCCCCCAGAACTATTTCTGATTGAAAATTCCTATCCCCCCCAAAAAAGAAAATTCCTGTCCCATTCTCAACCTTTCACCAAGAGTTTAATGAGAAATACTTTCATGCATTTGAGTTATATAAATAGAGTACTGAATATATTCCAGGCACTGTCTGGGTAATGAACATAGCTTGCTGAGAAACTGAATCCTTACAATTCATTTTGATGGAAAAGGAATATGAACTGATAAAGAAATTATCATGTAATATGTTAAATGATTATAAGTTCTTAGAACAAAATGAAAACAAATGTGAAAAAAAATGGATAAAGGGTGCTATTCTTTTATGGTGTCCAGCCAAGACAACGTGACATTTGAACAGTGACCTCCAGGAAGAGAGGGTCGGAGCCCTGAGGATATCTGGGAAAGGGTATGCCTGGCAGAGGGAATGATTAATGCAAAAGCCCTGAAGGGGCTTGTTTCAGAAAACCAAGGTTCAAGAAGAAGCCACTGTCATGAAGCAAATGAGCAAGAGTGGCAGTGATGAGAGATGGTGTCAGGGATGTTGGAGAACAAGATGATCTCCTCTGTGCTGATGAAACTTCAAGACACTGACAGTCCCTCATTCAAGTGTTGTTCCAAGCCCTTTGTAGCCATGATTACAGAATAAAACTGAGTCTCAAAAAAAAGATAAAACCACTCAGATAGGGAGTATGGAGGTTTATGTCCCTTTTTATGTCATCACACTATCTTAACTTTAAACCTTCCCAACTCCAAAGAACAGATCAGAACTTTTTCTTGTCATTTTCTGTCTAGACTGTATCACCTTTTGCCATTGATGTTGGGCCCACAGAGGCTGAAAATCACTATACGTTCCCCAGTGCTTGCCCAAGTGCACATATAGGACATGACACCAATTTAAATGCACAGTCCGTGCTTGAGTGCAGTGCTGAATCCCCACTTTCACCTCCTGCACTCATTGGCACCTTCTGAATCTGCCAAGGGCTGTCTATCACTTTTCGCAATCTACACAACTCTGACCTATGTTGAGAAAAATTGAACTATCTTCTCTGAGGCTTCTAGGAAGTGGTCTTGTAATGTGGCATTAAACAAGGATGGTTTGTTTAGCAGTTTTTAATGGTCAGACTGGAAACAATTACTTCCGTTTGTAACTCTAGGTCCCTTGTTGAGATTGCAAGAGAAAGCAGCTGTTAGTCCTATGAGTTTCCCAAGAAATAGGAATACCACGACCACTCACTCAATCTATCAACAAGAAAAGCATTTGTAGAGCCCCTAATTCTAAGTCCAGCACTGTTCAGGGCATACAAGAAAAGCATTATGTGTACTATAGTGACATGAAACGAACATACCTCCCTAAGTGGCAGTCTTTTCACCTATAAAATGGACACATTATCTACCTCACAGTGATCTTGAAAGACACTGTTGGCAAAGTTCCAGCCAAGGTTTAATGTCCTTATTGTATAAGTTATTTGTATAACACCTTTATACTTTCCTTTGTAACACCTACCACAATGACAATTATGTTAAATATTTGTCTCCCCTGAGACAGGCTGAGTTTTAGGAGATTAATGTGTATTTCATTTGCTCTATTTTCTCATAATAATTGACACATAACACAAATTCATTAAATGTTTGCTGAACAAATGAATGGAATTCAATATGTGTTAGCTCTATTTCAGTAAAAAAAAAAAAAAATCCAAAGAAAAATTAAACAACCACCACCACAAGACTCCAGTACATAAAAGCAAAGAACTTGCAAAGACAATTTGCAATAGAGAAAGAAAAAGACTAACAAACTGAAAAATACATTCAGCCTTAGCAATAATGAAATAATTGCAATATAATCATGCCTTAGTTCCTCCCTTTGACTACCAAATAAAACTTATTTTTTAGTACATTTTAAATACATTCAGCCTTAGCAATAATGAAGTAATTGCAATATAATCATGCCTTGGTTCCTCCCTTTGACTACCAAATAAAACTTATTTTTAATGTGGCTACCCACATGAGAAAAAATATTGTGAAATGTTATGCCTTATGAGCTGCTGTTGCAGTGAAGTATTTGTAAGCAATATATTGATTTTTCATTTTTGTGATGAATACAGAAACATGCTCCAATACACCCTATCTTTAAAGTTAAGGAAACACCCGTTCTTTACTGTGCCTTCCTCCACACACCCAATATTCCTATCTCCTTACTGCAAAATTCCCTGAATACTTCCTAATCATAAGGAAAATACTTTGTAACCCCTTCTCCTTCAGTCTCATCCTATTGAACTTTCATAGTCATCACTTGATTGGGAACAATAATTCTTGCATTGCTAAATCTAAAAGACACTTTTCTTTTTATCATCTTAAATAATTTAATTACAAAATCCATTAGTCAACCAGGAAAACAAACATTTCAGTATGGGCTAGACTTATTTGGCTCTCAGGTGATCTTGGGCGAACATACTAGGCTTCCATTCTCTCTGAACTTTCCTGCAGGGACTATTAGGTTCTCCACCCACCTGTATCAGGTCCCAGGGAATAATGTCTTTGTGTGAAAGTCTGAATTCTATCTTGGATAGTTGATGATGGACACCGAAGCTCTGTCTCCAGACAAGACAGCAGGAAGGAGTGAAACATCAGTCTCTGAGCCAGACTTAGGACTCCAAAAGGAGAACCACCTCCCATCCAGCCCAAGGTTGTACACTGGAGTGGACACAAGCATAGGATCTACTCACAACTATTTATGCTCCCCAGATACAAATACCTCTTGTAATGCCAGTCCCTCAGCACCTGGCTTTCCTGTGGGACAATGGTCTGAGCAAAAAGAAAAGTTTTCCTGCTCAGTCTATGTTCCCAAGAGACCAGGTTAGAAGTAAGGTATATCTGGTCTTTATTGCTCCTTCTCTGTGAAATCTCCTGCCTTCCAAAGGTCTAAATGTTTTAGCACTTTTGCCCAATTTTTCGTTAAAATTTCCTCCAAAGTCTGTGGTATCTGACTCTCTTAGGTCCCTCAGAACTCCAAAGCATTGTCTTCTTTGGAGCTCTGATGGTTTAGAAAATCACTATTCCTCCTCCATCAAGGGAGGGAACTTTGTCCACTTGGCATAAAACCATGGGTGGTTACTACAATATTTGGTCTCGTGATGCTTTTGATAAAACACAAGTTTCATGCTTGAAACACGAGTTAAAAACTTCCATTTTCTTCTCTAGTTATGAAACATTTGGTCATAAAAAGAGATTTATTATGATCTTTGTATGCACCATAGACAGAAGTTAAGAATCTTTTTTTCACCAGTTTGATGAGAGTATTTCAAATTGTATATGAAAACACCACACTATACTCCGTGATTGCATTAATGTACACAGCTATGATTTAATTAAAAAAAAAGAATCTTTTTTTCAAATAAAAAGATTTTTTTTAATTGTTGGGGAATCACTGAGGATACAAAGAACCAGGTTACAGTTATTGCATTTGTTAGGTAAAGTCCCTCTTATAATTGTGTCCTGCCCCCCAAAAGGTATGTTAAACATTTTTTGCTGACTTAAAAAAATAACACATACTTATCTTAAAATTTTGAAATATAGAGATAATTATAAAAAAGAAAATAAAAATCGCTGACATTTGTTTTGAGAGAAACATTGTTGACGTTTTGTGACTTTTAAAAAATCTTCTCTTCTTCACTCCTACATACAAAGCATGTGTTTGTGTCCTTTGCTGAAATGAAGTCAGAGTCTAGATACAGTTTTATATCCTGCTTTTTTCACTACAAATATGATGAGCATTTTCCTTGTGTCTTAAGCATATGATTTTTCATCTCTCTGTATTATACTGTTCTATGGAATTTTATAATTCAACCTTTTTCTACACCTATCATGTATAAACTAAAGGAAGTCTTCCATTTAGAACGCCATACATAATCAATGGCATCTGATTGACAAAGGCACTTCACTAAAGTAATGGCTTTCTAAAGCAAGACTCACATGTTTCCTACAGACCCACTCAGAGAAGCTGGTGGCAGACATACAGGGAACTCTGTCAAATGTGGACAACTGAGCCCCCATAGTGATGATTCAAACCTTAATTCTCTCTGATAGGATGGATAAACCTTATCTTCCCTATTTCAAGCCTTGGCATCTTGCTTCAAATCATCATGTAATACCTAGATACCAGTTGTTTTCCTTTTCAAACTTTTATGATGGAATACTTCCTATACTTGCATCCTACAGTTTCCAAGTACACTTTTTATTTGCATTTCTAAACTTTATTTTTTCTTTTGTGAATATTTTAAACTTAGAAATATTAGTATTAATATGAAATCCAAGAGTAACCATACGTACTTCTTCCTTCTCTCTATCTCACCAGGCACATCAATATTTTTATTATTATTTCAAAATATTAATGGAGTACCAATGTCTTAGATTACATGATTCATTTTTGTAATGCTTGTGTCCTGGCTGTAGATGTGCCTGTCACTCAAATAGTGTTCATAGTCCCCATTCGGTTTGGTTTATTCCCCTCCCCTCATCTCTGCACCCCAGTTGCTTTCCACTGGATTGTGTTGTCTAATTTTTAGATGTGTCCATTACATAGGCCAAAATATTGTTAGGGACTTGTTTTGTACTTTCTGAAATGGGGTCAAAAATGTTAAGTGATCTGCCCACAGGTATAAACTGATAGATGAGCTTTGACTGAAACTCCATCAAGATGTTTTTAGTTCTCACACTCTCAGTCAGTGGTTCTCAACAAGCGTGTGATTATGCATCTGGGAGAAGCCTGGGAATATCTGGGGAAACATTCAGTTGTCACCACTGGGGAGGAAGGGTTATTACCTAGTACGTTGAAGCCGGTAATACTTCTCAAAATCTTACCATGCACAGGACAGAATCCTCAAAGAATCATCCAACACAAAGGTTAACATTGGCAAGGTTCAGAAAACACTACTTTAGAATTTTCCTGACTTCAATGTGTATATGAATCACTTGGGGCTCTTGTTCAAAAGCAGGTTATACCGTGGCTTGGACCTAGAGATTCTTCTGCATTTGTTATTAGCTCCTAGGTAATAGTGAGGCTCTTGGCCCTCATCTATAGATGACTCTTTGAGAATCAAGGCTGTGGTCCAGTGTTAGAGTCAGATGTAAGGATTTTGAGAACTTCTCCACCAAGAATCCTACCATCCTCATCAGATCTGATGCTAGGTGTTCAAATATTGGACTTAGTAGCTCAACTTCTCCCTAAACAAGTTTACACTTGCCTTTTGTATACTTATTTTATCATGGGAAATGAATTTTATAATAATGATATTTCTTATCTGTCAACTTGGGTAATTCTACCTACTTTATGCAGATTATGTGAGAGGTAAGTAATATTTTAAAGCTCATAGGAAACTATCTAATATATAGAGGATGCCCAATGGATAGAAGCCCTTGTGACTATGCCTCAGTTCCCTATTTATTAAGTTTATTGTGAGTTTCCCATTTACTAAGTTTATTGCAAAGTGAGTCTAGCATTCACCTGCTCCAGGGAGACAGAAAAGTGTGTTTGTGAGGGAAGACCTTATCCCAGCACCCCAGACAGGGGGCAGGGTGCTTGAGAATTCTGCTTTGTTGCCTCTGACTTCTTTACACAGTCTACAAATAGGCCCATTGGGAATTTTTAAGTCCAGGGAAGGTAGTTCACACGAGTGATCCTGGCACTCTGGGAAGCCAAGGCATGAGGATTGCTTGAGACTTGAGGTCAGGAGTTTGAAGTTGCAGTGAGTTATGATCATGCCACTGTACTCTAGCTGGGTGACAGAGCAAGATGGTCTTCAAGAAAGAAAAAAGAATTTTCAGACTTTTTTTTAGACAGAGTCTCACTTTTTCACCCTCACTGGAGTGCTATGAAATCATAGCTCACAGCAATCTCAAACTCTTGGGCTCAAATGATTCTCTTGCCTCAGTTACCCATGTAGCTGGGACGACAGGCACCAGCTACAATACCTGGTTATTTTTAGAGATGGGGTCTTGCTCTGGCTTAGGCTGTTCACAAACTCCTGAGCTCAAGCAATCCACCCAACTCAGGATCCCAGAGTGCTAGGATTACAGGCATAGGCCACTGTGCCTGGCTAGTTTTTAGACTCTTTCAAGCTGTTTTACTATGTTCTACTCTTGGGAATATATCTATAAAGGTGGTGTTTCTTGGGGCATCAAATTTTCTCACCTTTCTTACTGTAAATGCATAGCCTGTTATTCATAAATACTAGGTGTCAACAGAAGTTTGAAATGCTTCCTTGTCTGTTTCTGCCCCAAGTAGAATTTGTTTTCTATTTTATAATTAGTTACCATTTGTTTTCTT
>NW_003852810.1:120654-122830 GCF_000181295.1 Otolemur garnettii
CTTATTAAGACACTGTCTTAATATTTATTTTTTCTCAAGAAGACACACTAGGGGATGTCTTGTTTTTTAAGTATAATACAACAATCTACATTTATTCAAATACAGTTAAGTCATCTTCTTCTGGAACCTGACAGGGAGAGCCAACCTTGTTGGGGGGCTGGCTCTAGTGATACATGAACTCCTTTCTCCTAGCCATTTGCACATATGCAATAGGATGCCTGCAACAGTGCAAGTGCGAACAGCTTGGAGAAAGGAGCTGTGGTAGATAAAAGGAATGGTATTCCAGTCTTCCTTACTGCTCCATGCCAAATGCATGGCGTGGCTATGCAGATATGCTGCATAGCCTTGTCCATCACTAGGTCTTATTATCAGGGTAGGGCTTATATTTAGAAATCCTGCTAGGGCTTATTTTTTGGGTAGGTCTTATTTAGGGGGAAAACGGTATGTTGCCCTTGGTAGAGTGCTGTGGCATCACAGCTCACAGCAACTTCAAACTCTTGGGCTTAAGCAATTCTCTTGCCTCAGCCTCCCAAGTAGCTGGGACTACAGGCACCCTCCACAGCACCCAGGTATTTTTTGTTGTTGTTGCAGTTGTCATTGTTGTTCAGCTGGCCTGGGTCAGATTTAAACCTGCCACCCTTGGTGTATGTGCCTGGTGCTGTAACCACTGTACTACAGCTGCTGAGCCCATTCCTTTTCTATGTAGGACTGGACACACACCCCTTTCTTGCCATTGCCTTGGATATGGATAGTTGCTAGCCTCATGTGTTGGGAGTGTTTCCTCCCTGCCATTTGGCTTTGGGTTTGGACAAATGACATGTTTTGGTTGGTAGAGTGTGAGCAGGCATGATGCTAAATGCATTATGATACTCTTCCTCTCCTCTTGTTATGAGAATGGGCAACTCTCACATTGGGACTGTTTGCTCAATCAGGTTACTAAAATGAAGATCAGCATGAAGCAAAAAATAGCCTAGTCAGAGCCACATACACCTTGCAGCCTATATGCAAAGTGATGAGGAATCCACTGTGATGTTGGAATTTCTTGTTATGACAGAAAAGCTGAAAGAAAACACTGAAGAATACATGCTTGTATCCTCCAGTCTGAATCAGATAACATCCAAATAGAAATTTAAAATTTCTTGTCACTTAAAATTATTATTTTCCTTTATTTCAGTAGATTTTGAGAATACAAGTGGTTTTCTGATACATGCGTGAATTGTATGGTGGTGAAGTCAGCACTTTTATTTAGTGTACACTTCACCTGAATAGTGTACATTGTACCCAATAGATAATTTTTGATCCTGAACCCCCATGCTCCCCTTTTCTGAGTCTCCAAAGTTCACTATACCACTCATATGACCATATATAACCATTGTTAAGCTCCTACTTAAGACTGAGTACATGTGGTATTTGTTTTTCCATTCCTGAGATATTTTACTTAGGATAATGGTCTCCAGTTCCATCCAAGTAGCTGCACATGACATTAGTTCATTCTTTTTATGGCTGAATAATATTCTGTGGCATGTGTACACATATATATATATATCACATTTTCTTTATTTACTCGTCAGTTGATTGGCACATAGGCTGATACCATATCTTTGCAATTGTGAATTGTGCTGTGGCAAACATACAAGGTCAAGTGTCTTTTTGATTTAATGACTTCTTTTCTTTTAGGTAGATAAATAGTAGTAAGATTGCTGGATTGAATGGTAGGTCTACTTTTAGTTGTTTGAGGACTCTATATTGTCTTGCAAGTAGGTTGTACTAATTTACAATCCTACCAACAGTGTATAAGTGTTCCCTTTTCAGTGTATCCATACTGATATCTATTTTTTATGATTTTTTAATAGTAGCCATTCTGATAGGAGTAAGGTGGTATCTCATTGTGGTTTTAATTTGCATTTCCCCAATGATTAGTGGTGTTGAGCATTTTTTCAGATGTTTAGTTGTTATGTATCTTCTTTTGAAAAGTGACTGTTTATGTTTTTTGTCCACTTTTTAATAGGGTTATTTGGCTTTTTTCTTGCTGATTCATTTGAGTACCTTGAAAATTCTGGTTATACATAGCATGCAAGCTGTACATCTGACAAATGGTTATAGCACCATGAAATTTAAAAAAATGATTAAAGCTTGAGACTTGAAACGTACTTTCAAATGTAAGCATGACCACTCT
>NW_003852811.1:0-8921 GCF_000181295.1 Otolemur garnettii
GAAAGTTGTTTTGCTTTAGGAGATTAAAAGTCGATGACCACCCTCTTCTAGCCTGAAAGGTTTCAGCAGAGAGATCTGCAGTCATTCTAATATTCTTCCCCTTGTAGATTATGGTTTTCTTATGTCTAGCTGCTTTCAGAATTTTCTCTTTCATATTAACTTTAGTGAAGTTATGATGTGCCTGGTGGATGTCTTCTTCAGGTTGAGTCATGCTGGGGTTCTGAAACTGTCTGCTATCTGAATTTCAGACTTGGCATATCTGGAAAGTTCTCTTGCATAATTTCATGAAGAAGAGCATTTGTGTTTTATGAAGCAAGTTCATCGCCTTCAGGGATTCCTATAAGGTGAATATTAGTTTTCTTCAAATTATCCCAGATCTCTCTGAGAGAATGATCCATTTTTGCTCTCCATTTCTCTTCATCTTTGAGCACTTGGGCAAGTTCAAAAGCTTTATCTTTAATGTCAGAGATCCTTTCTTCTGCCTGCTCCACTCTGTTAGCAAGGGATTCTACCATATTTTTCAGATCTTTGAGGGCTGTAAACTCTTGCCTCAATATTTCCAAATCTTTAGTCATTTTATCTTTGAAATCATTGAATTCTTGAGACATCTTTTGAATAATTTGAAATTCTAATGCCCTCCTTTTCTCTATTCTGTTGGATCTCATTTGCTATCCAGACTCTGAACTTGATTTCTGACATATCAGCCATCTGTTTATAGATGGGATCTTCAGATACATCTGCCATGTCCTTCCTGGGGGGGGGGTTGATCTACTCTGGTTATTCATGTTACCAGAGTTTCTCCACTGACTCTGCCCCATGCTTAATTTATACCATTTGACTTTTCTCCTAGAGCTTTGCCAAGGACCCATATAGTACTACGGCCTGAGAAACTGGGGGCCACCTTGTTTTGGTGAGGCTAAGTCGCTCTGTCTTGTTTTCAGCTTGTCTTTTTTTTACCTTAGTAAATCAGTTACTGTGGGTTGAAGTCTCAGCTATGGAAAAATACCAGCAATGAAGTCACCCTGGCCCCCACAGACAACAATTGGAAAATGAAAATCACACCTTCCCACAACCACACACCCAGGGTAGCATTTTGGATAGTCCTCAGGTGATTGGCCCAGTTCAAGAGGTTCAAATCAATTGTCCCAGTCAGCACTGGTCTCAGGTGGGGGAGTTCAAAAGGTGTCTGGCAATTAGATAGCAGGGGTCTATTGGCAGCTCAGGTATGACTCGCTCTGGTGCTCCGTGTGGTCAGAAGGGCCAACCCAATAAATAAAGTCTGGGAAGGTTGATGCCTCCTTCCCCACCTTGCATCTCTGTCACACCCAGTCACTGGTAACCCCAGTGGGGCTGGGGCTATGACCCAGTTCACCCCAGTGAGCAGATGCCCCAGAGGTTTATGCCTTCCTGAGTCAGAGAGAGATCTATGTCTCTTCAACCAGGTCTCTGTTGTTGGCCACTATCCGGCAGGGGGAGATGAGGCCTGAGAACCTCAGGTGCTTAATGAAGGTGGGGCAGTTCACTCAGTTCCAGTCCTGCCCCTGATTGACGTTGCTGGCAGAATAGCACAACTTTGCAGAGTTTGTGTCTCTCCTAGTTATCAGATGCTGCTTGAGGTGACAGAAACTATAACTTGGTTTCTGGCAGTGGCAAGCAGTTGGAGCTCACACTGAGCTGTCAGTTCCTGCCTCTGTCTGCCTGCCTTTGTCTCAGCTATGATTTCCTGGGAGCCAGGTGCGTCAGCCTCTCCCTGGAAGTCTGTTGGCTCTGCACACACTTATTCTAGTCTCTGCGCTCCTTTACTCATGTTCCAGTTCTGTCTGCCAGTAGCTGCCACCAGAAAAGGTGCCTGGCTTCCTCTGGTTGCCCAGAGAGACAGGGTGTGTCTATCCTGGATACCCACCCCAGGGGCATAAGCCTTATTGTTCCCGCTGCTGCTGTTGTTCTACGCCTGGGGGCACTGCCACCACTCCTGTATGGTTCTCTCTCAGCTGACCGTCCTCTCCCTAATCAGCACAGCTGAGCAAGGGCCCTTCCCTTGTCCACACCTCTCAAGAAAATGCCCAAGAATCTGGACTCCATGGGGGACAGGCTTTCAGACCTCAGTGTGAGAGTGGAGGGGAGTGCTGGGAGTTCAGAGTCGCAGATAGAGAATATATACAGTTTTATACAGTTTTATGTCTGGCAGGAGAGTGCCATGGCACCCTAGTACAGGTAGGAGGTCCAGTTTTTAGAGGGTCTCTCCTGTGGGATGGAATGGGAGGACATTTGGTCTCTGCTTGCTTGTTTGTATGGAGTTACTATGAGTCCTTCTCATGGGGAAGGGGACTCCTGTCCATTTGGCCATGGATTCAGTACCTTTTTTTTGTATCTTTGGGGTCACAGCTTGCCTCAGCAGGGTTAATATGCATTCTTCAACCTTCTCTCTTGGATCCTCTGCAAACCATCAGCTTACTTGCTAAACTTCTGTCTTTTAACTTTCCTTCTAGATGGGAGCCTCTGTGGAAAGCTGGCTGCAGTCAGTCTGCCATCTTACCTCCACCCCCCCCTATTTTCTGTATTTGAACTAAGTTCTAACACAGGAAAGTAGCAGTCATTAATTTTCATTGACTTTAGCATCTGACCTTGGGAACTTTAATTCTGAGTTTTGGCACAAAGCAGTGACAGATATTTCTGAATAAACAATTTTTAAATGTTTTTAGTCATTTGAAAACCATTGCCAACACATTGTCTTATGGTAGCTGCACAGTCACTTTGTGCTGAGGACCAACTTCACAAAATACACTAAAAAATTTGACATTTTTTTCAGAAGCAGCCAAAGTTTTAGTGTTTAATAATTAATAGCACAACTGACCAAGGTCCAAGATATGAAAATAGCATGTTAAATCATGTGCCAAGGTTTACATCATTTAGTAACTTTGTTTAAGATACTATGTAAATAAAGCTGTTTCTACAGTTCAGTGTGGGCTGCTGTCTAAGCTGCTCCAGCCTTCCCCATCCCATCTTTGTCTCTTATGTGTTTTCTTTCTTCATTCCTCACCATTCTACTCTGGTTCATTCTCCTTCCTCGTGCTGGTTTGTGAAAACCCTAATGCTAAGAGGTAGCATCCTAGTGAGGTCAGCAATGCTTACAGTTTTGGAAGGGTGGAATTCAGTGTTGTGGCCTTGGCCACTGGCTGGATGAATCAAGCAAGCAGTGACACATTGTTTAGTGATCTCAAAAGGCACATCCAGGTCAGTCACTGTGTCTATCTGACAAGGTCTGTCTAAGACTTCTGCCTGTGAAAGTGTCCTTGGAAAACTATCCAACAGCCAGGTACATCAGGTGAGATTTTAAGCTCATGAAAGGCCAGAAGGGTCATGATATCATCTTGGATGAGTTTCCCTCAGCCTGTGAAAGCCTTGCCTAACACAGGAAACTCTGTGCTCCTCAAGGTGTGATCTCACAGCAGGTCCCTGCTGGAGAAGGGCTTCAGCTTGAAGTCTGTTGGTGTGCAATGATATAGCACCCTTGCTTGAACCCAGGAGGCCATCTGATCTTTGGCAAAACAGACGAAAGCATATACTAGGGAAAAGAATCCCTATTCAATAAATGGTTTTGGTGAAATTGGACAGCAACATGTAGAAGACTGAAACAGTGTCCATATCTCTCACCACTCATAAAAATTAATTCACAATGGATAAAAGATTTAGGCTTAAGGCATGAAACTATAAGAATTCTAGGAGTGGAGGTTGAAAAAACTCTTATGGATAGCCCTAGGCAAAGAATTTATGAAGACGACCCCAAAAGCAATCATAGCAAAACCAAAAATAAACAAATAAGGCCTGATCAAATTTCAAAGTTTCTGCATAGCAAAGGACACAATAAATATAGTAAATAGACAACCTATAGAATGGGAGAAGACATTTACTTGTTATACATCAAATAAAGGGCTCATAACCAGAATCTATAAAGAATCCAAGCAAATCAGAAAGAAAAAAAAATCAAACAATCCCATTAAAAAGTTGGTAAAGGACATGAACAGATACTTTTCAAATGAAGATATTCTAATGGTCAACAGTCACGTGAAAAAATGCTCAACATCTCTAATTATCAGGGAAATACAAATCACAACCACAATTGAGATATAACCTCACTCCAGTGAGAATGGCTCTTTATAAAAAAATCTCAAAACAAGTGGTGGATGATGTGGAGAAAAAGGAGCACGTATACAATGTTAGTGGGACTGCAAACTAATGTAGTCTCTGTGGAAAGTAGTATAGAGATTTCTCAAAGAACTAAAAGTAGACCTTCCATTTGATTCAGCAATCCCACTACTGGGTATTTACTCAAAGGGAAAAAAGACATTTTATCAAAAGACACTTCACTTGAATGTTTATAGAAGCATAATTCACAATTGCAAAGACATAAAAACAACCCAGTGTCCACCAACACATAAATGGATTAATAAAATGTGGTGTATGTATATCATGGAGTAATACTTAGCCATAAAAAATGATGATCTAGTATTTTTTGTAACAACCTGGATGCAAGTGGAGCCAATTCTCCTAAGTGAAGTATCATAAGAATGTAAAAACACCTTAAGTACTCAATACTAAACTGGAGATAGTCAATCAATACTTACGTGCACACATGGAAGTAAACCTCAACAGAAATCAAATAGGTGGGAGCAGGGAGGAGGGCTTGGGTAAATTCACACCTAACTGGTACAATGCACACTTTCTGGGTGAAGGGCACATCTGTAACTTTGACATAAAATGCACAAAAGCAAATTATGCAACTGAAATGTGTGTATTCCTGTAATGTTCTGAAATAAAAATATAGGAAATAGAAAATGTAATAATTGAAAGAATACTGGAAAGGATTTACAAAATAATGAGAATCAATGAACAAAATGGCAGCAAAAAATCATACATGTCAATCATTTTCTTGAACGTAAATGGACTAGATATCCTAATCAAAAGACAGAGAATAACTGAATGAATAAAAAAAGATAACTCAGCTATATGTTTTCTACAGTAGACTTAGTTCACTTTTAATGCTACACTTAGATGGAAAATAAAGGTATGAAAGAGCTATTCCATGCAACTGAAAATGAAAAGAGAGAAGAGGGAACTATATTGATAGCAGATAAAATAGACTTTAAGGGAAAACCTGTTAAACAAGACAAGGAAGTTGTGATGACAAAGGTGTCAATTTTTTTTTTTTGAGACAGAGCCTCAAGCTGTCCCCCTGGGTGGGGTGCCATGGCATCACAGCTCACAGCAACCTCCAACTCCTGGGCTCAAGCGAGTCTCCTGCCTCAGCCTCCCAAGTAGCTGGGACCACAGGCATTCACCACAATGCCTGGCTATTTTTTGGTTGTAGCCATCATTGTTCTTTGGCAGGTCCGGGCTGGATTCGAACCCGCCACCTTAGGTGTATGTGGCTGGAGCCTTAGCCACTTGAGCCACAGGCGCTGAGCCAAAGGTGTCAATTTATAAAGAAGATATAGCAGTTGCAAATATATAGGCACCGAACATCAGAACACCTAAAAATATAAAGCAAATATTAATAAACTGGAAAGGAGAGACAGCATAGTACAAAAATCTTAAAGTCCTTTATTACCCTGCTGTCAGTAAGAGACAGGTTATCCAGACAGGAGGTCGACATGGAAACAGCATTTTAACTGCCATTTAGACTGAAAAATGTACAGAATACTCTGTCCACCAGAAGTATAGTACACATTTCTCTCAAGAGCACAAAGAACAGGGCGGCACTTGTGGCTCACAGGAGTAGGGCGCCAGCCCCATATGCTGGAGTTGGCGGGTTCAAACCCAGCCCTGGCCAAAAACTGCAAAAAACACAAAGAACATTTTCCAGGATAGATTACCTGGTGGGCCTCAAAAGCAGTCTTATTAAATCATATCAAGTATATTTTGTGACCACAATGATGTTCACCTATAAAATAAATTTTAAAAAAGTAGGAAAACTCACAAATAATTGCAATAATTGCAAAATAAACCATGCACTATTGGGAAAAAAAAAGAAAAAAGTCAAAAATATTTCAAGATAAACACAACATACCAAAACTTATAAGATGCAGCAAAAATAGTTCTAGGAGGAAAGTTCATGGCAATAAATGCCAAAATAAAAAAAAAATCCCAAATAACCTAAAATTACACATAAAACATCTAGAAAATCAAGAACAAACTATGCCCAAAGTATGTTAAATATCAGAGTAGAAAGAAATAGAGACTAGAAAAGCCATAGAAAAATGCAATTGAGAGAAAGTTGTTTTTTTTTTTTAAAGATAGACAAAGCTTTAGCTGGATTAAGAAAAAAAAAATACTCAAATGAATAAACTCAGAAGAGAAAGAGAAAATATTACAACTGACCCCAGAGTAATACAAAGGATCAGAAAAGACTATGACTATCAACACACACGAGACAGTTGAATAATATAGAAATAATAAATAAATTGTGGCTGTGTCCCAGTGTTCCGTGGAAGGCAGAATTTTTTTTCAGAATATTATGGGGGTACAAATGTTTTGATTACATGAATTGCATTTGTACTGTTTAAGTCAAAATTATAAATGTGCACATCTCCAAAATAGTGTGCATTTTACTCATTAGGTGTGATTTAGCCATCCCCCTCCTTCCCAGCCACCTGCGTGGAGCTTTACTTCCATGTGAGTGTTGATTTTAATTAGTTTGAATTTAATAGCAGGAACATTAGGTATTTGTTTTTCTTTTCTATTTTTTTTCTTTTTTTGAGACAAGAGTCTCACTTTGTAGCTTTTGTTAGAGTGCTCTGGAGTCATAGCTCACAGCAACATCAAACTCTTGGGCTGAAGCAATCCTCTTGCTTCAGCCTCCCAAGTAACTGGGACTACAAGCATGCATCACCATGCCTGGCTATATATTTTTAGAGACAGGTTCTCACTCTTGCTCAGGTTGGTCTTGAACTCCCGAGCTCAAGGGATCCACCTGCCTCAGCCTCGCAGAGGCATGAGCCACTGTGCCCAGCCTGTTTCTCTATTCTTGCAACACTTCACCTAGAAATGGTCTCTAGTTCCATGCAGGTTATTACAAAAGATACTGGATCGTGTGGACTTATATGGTTCTGAGTTCAAAGAATACTTAATTTATGTAAGTGCTTATATTTTTCAGCCAATTAAATAGAACTCATTTACATACTAGTTTTGTCAATACCATCCAGAGATAGAAAAAAATACGACCCGCAACATACAGACATATAGAAACATACAGATTTTTATATCTTTCACTCTTCAAATTTTAGCCATATTGTAGGTCCAGTAACACAAAGCTCCAGAGTTTATGAAAGAATATCTCAATACAAACTGTGTTTGTTGCCAATGGACTCTAAGCTAAACTTGTCAGATTACCTTTTTACTAATATTTGTGGGAAAAAAATCTTAACATTTGTAGTTTTCCTTATGGAAAAACACTTTTAGAGAAGCAGTTTTTGTGCATGTCATCCTTTAGGAACCTCTGTATACCAATAAAAAATACAATCCATTGTTCTATTTTTGTTTTTCATTTTAGGGAGTGTGTTTATGTGTGGTGTGTGTGTATGTGGCATGTGGATGATGTGGTGTGTGTGTATGGTGTTTGTATGATGTGGTGTGTGATATAGTGTGTCTGTGGGGGGTGTGGTGTGTACGTGGTGTGTGTGTGTGGTGTGTGTGTGATGTGGTGTATGTCACATGTGTGTGATATGGCGTGTGTGTGGGGTGTGTGGCATGTGGGTGATGTGTGTGTGTGTGGTGTGTGATGTAGTGTATATGGGGTGTGTGTATGATGTGGTGTGTATGTGGGGGGTGTGTGATGTGGTGTGTGTGTGATGTGGTGTGTATGTGGGGGTGTGTGATGTGGTGTGTGTATGATGTGGTGTGTATATGGGGGGGCTGTGATGTGGTGTGGTGTACATGGTGTGTGTATGTGGTTAGAAAAGAAAAGATCTAAAACATCTAAAACATATTGACTATACACACACCACACCACACACAAACCCCCTCGCAAAAACCACACACACAAAAAATCACACACATGCCACATGTGATGTGTGATGTGATGTGTGTGTGGTGTGTGTATGTGATGTGGGGTGTGTGTGTATGATGTGGTGTGTGGCATGTGGGTGATGTTGTGTGTGATGTAGTGTGTACGTGGGAGGTATGATGTGTGTGGTGTGTGTGTAGTGTGTGTATGATGTGGTGTGTGTGGCGTGTGGGTGATGTGGTGTGTGTGATGTGGTATGTATGTGAGGGTGTGTGTGATGTGGTGTGTGTGGTGTGTTTGTGATGTGGTGTGTGTATGTGGCATGTGTGTGGCCTGTGTGTGATGTGGAGTGTGTGGTGTGTGTGAGATGTGTATGTAGTGTGTGTATGTGGTGTGTGTGGCATGTATGAAGTGGTGTGTGTGTTGTGTGTGTGTGATGTGTGGCATGCATTTGGTATGTATGTGTGGTGTGTGGCATGTGTGGGTGAGTGTGTGGTGTGTTGGGGGATGTGGTGCATGGTGTCTTTGTGATATGGTGTTTGTGATGTGGAGTGTGTGTGTGGTGTTGTATGTGGTGTCTGTGTGTGGCATGGTGTGTGTGCTGTGGCATGTTTTTGTATGTATGTGGTGGGGTGTATGTAGTGTATGTTGTGGTGGTGTGATAGGTATGTGTTCTCATGTGTGTGATGTGCATGTGTTTTGTGTGATGGGCTGTGTGTGTGGTGTGGTGTGTACGTATGTTTTTCTGTGTGTGGTGTGTATGTGTGTTTTATTTGTGTGATGGGCTGTGCGTGTCTCTCTCTGTGGTGTGGTGTGTGTTCTTGTCTGTGCGTGGTGGGCTGTGCGGGAGTTTTTTTGCGTGTGGTGTGGTGTGTGTGCAGTTTACGCGTTTTAGATGTTTTAGATCCTTTCTTTTCTA
>NW_003852811.1:11228-16022 GCF_000181295.1 Otolemur garnettii
CTCTCTCTCTCTCTCTCTCTGGGAGTCTGCTCTGTGTGTGTGTTTGTGTGTGTGCACACGTGGGAGAAAGAGAGAGAGCAGAATTCATGCAGAGAGAAAGAGAGAGAGAGCGACTCCCACACACAGAAAGAGAGAGTGGACTTGTATGACTTGCATGCATAGAGAGAGAGACTGGACTCCCACGCAGAGAGAGAGAGAGAGAGAGAGAGAGAGAGGACTCCCACACACAGAAAGAAAGAGAGAGCATATATATATATATATATATAGAGAGAGAGAGAGAGAGAGAGGACTCCCATACACAGAAAGAGAGACAGCACACACAGAGAGAGCGAGCAGACTCCCAAGCACAGAGAGAGAGAGCGGACTCCCACGCAGAGAGAGAGGACTGCCACACACACACACACACACACACAGAGCAGACTCAGACACACACACACACGCACACAAAGAGCGGAATCTCACAGAGAGAGAGAGAGAAGACTCCCACAGAGGGAGAGAGAGAGCAGACTCCCACAGAGAGAGAGAGAGAAAGAGAGAGAGAGAGAGAGACAGAGAGAGGACTCTCACGCAAGAGCTGTGACTGGTATCTGTATGGTTACTCAGTTCCAGCCCTGCCCCAATTAATGTTGCTGACACTTATATTTGTGCAGAATTTGTGATTCTGTCCTGCTATATTCCCCTGTGGACCAGGCACTATTTGAGTTCACAGAAACTGTGACTGAGCTCCAGTCTTTGCTGTTGCCTAGAGCTGGTGTTTCTTTTTCCCCTTCAGTCTGTGTTGGGGCAGGTGCAGTTAGAGTTCACACTGGGCTTGGAGTTCCAGCCTCAGCCCATCTGCCTTTGTCTCAGCTATGATCCCCTGAGGGCTGGGTGTTTCTTAGGCTTAGTAAAGCCATTCTGGCTCAGCCCCACCATGGGAGTATGCCATCTCTGTGCTGCACTCCACCCATGCCGGTACCACCTCAGACATATCCTTTGCTCACAGGGCCTGCATTACTGTCCCAGATCTATTCCACCAGCGTCTGCCACTGGAGAAGATGCCCAGCTTTCTCTGGTTACCCAGAGAGACAGGGAGTGTCCTTCTAAAATATTCCCAGGGGTGTGAGCCCTACTGTTCTTGCTGCTGCCACTCCTATCTGTGCCATGGGGGCACCACCTCTCCCTTTCCCATATGGTTCCTTCAGTCCACTGTTTTCTTCTTACCCTTGTGCTGCAGAATCAGCACAGACCTGTAACAGCCCACACTCTGTCCACACCTCTCAAGAAAATGCCCAAGAATCTGGACTCCATGAGGGATAGGCTTCCAGACCACAGGGTGAGAGTGAAGGGGAGTGCTGGGAGTTCAGAATTGCAGAATATATTGTTCAGAATATATACAGTTTTATACAGTTTTATGCCTGGAAGGAGAGTGCCATGGCACCTGAGTAGGGGAAGGAGGTCTGATTTTTTACAGGGTCTCTCTCATGGATAAAATGGGAGGATGTTTAAACTCTGCTCACTTGTTTGTAGAAAGTATACTGTGAACCATTCTCATGAGGGAGGGGACTCCCATCTGCTTGGTGATGGATTGTACCCTTGGGGTCACAACTCACCTCAGCAGGATTGATGTGTGTTCTTCAACCTTCTCTCTTGGCTCAGATCAAAACCATCAGCTTACTTGCTAAACTTCTGTCCTTTGACTTTTCTTCTGGACGGGAGCCTCTGTGGAAAGCTGGCTCCAGTTGGCCATCTTGCCTCAGCCCCCAATACCTTGATCTAGTTCTAAGGCTTAAGTCAAGGCACTTAACTCAGCCTTCTGAGTCAATATTCCTTGGGGTAGAGGCTTAACCTCTATAATCTCCATTAAGGTAACCACTGCGTACCCAGTCCACTGCTTACCTTACACCATCATGTTACTGCTTCAGTCTACATGCAAGTCCCAGTCTGCATCTGTCCAAGGCTGGTCATGCAAGTCAGGTCTGCTTGAATATACATTATCTATCACTTCCCCATAGTCATATTCAGTCTTTCTACCATTGACCGGAAGGAGCATGGCTGGGTTCATGATGTTATATACTTCTATCTTTATGCATGGATTGCCACATATTAGGCTTTGGTACTTAGTTAATCTTGCGTTAGTGAGCCACAAATGTCCCTTAGTGTTCATTAAAGTGACCACAGATTGGGGTATTTTCACTCTGAAATTTTACCCTAGAGTCAGCCTATCAGCTTCTTGCACAAGGAGAGCTGTAGTGGCTAGAGCCTGCAAGCATGGTGGCCATCCTTTTGCCAATTTGTCTAATTGCTTAGAGAGGTAAGCTACAGATCTTGGCCAGGACCTAACCAGCTGGGTTTACACACCCACGGCCATGTTTCCTCTCTCTGAGACATACAGAGTGAGGGGCTTGGCCAAGGCTGGTAGCCCCAATGCACGTGCAGTCATTAGTCTCATCTTTAGCTGGGAGAAGGCACATTCTTGTTCTTCTTTCTATGCTAAGGGCACTCCTTCCTCTCCTTTAGTTGTTTCATACAAGGGTTTGGCCAAGAAAGCAAAGTTGGGAATCCAAAGGCAATAGAAGCCTTACCACACCTAAGAATTTCTGAACTTGCTTTCAGCTCTTGGGAGTGGGAAGATGATTAATGACCTGCTTCTGTTCCATACCTAGATTTCTCTCCTCCTGCTGGATAGTAAATCCTAGATAATGTACTTGTCGCTGACAAATCTGGGCCTTTTAAAGACACTTTATAGCTGTATATCTCTAGATGTCATAAAAGATAGTTAATGCCTTGGTCACAGCCCTCTGGGGCAGGGTGCCAGAAGAGGAAGTCATCAAGATGCTGGAGTAGTATACACCCTAATTCCTCAGCTAGAAATTTCTGGAGGTCACGTGTAGCAACCTATGTCATAAGATATGCAGCAACCTATGTAATGGATACATAGCAGCTTATGTAACAACACATGTAGTGATCTGTGAAACAACCCATGTAGCAATCTATGCAGCAAGATGTGTAGGAACCAGGACAGCAGGCTTGCAGAGAACAAAGTGGCAGTTTTTTGAAACATACAAGCAATCACTAGACATTAATGAACAGACCTTGGCAGTTGAATATCGATCAGCTATGGAATTCCAGTATGGGGGTTGGGCTCGGGGGAGGAGAGCTTGTTCTCAATAAATAGCAGTTGCAGATGTTTCTTGGGGCCTGTTCCCTGACACACATGGGAAGGCCCACCTCCTGCAAGCTTTGAGCTTACAATTCATTGTCCAGCCTTCTTCCTTGGTGACAGCACTGACAGTCATGAGCTGGTGCTTCTTCAAAAATCATGGGTGAGTTTTTGAACTCCTGTGGCAACTGGTCCCTGTGTACTAGATCACAGTTCCTGTGTCTGGTCTCTCCCACTGGAAAGCAAACAGCCTCTGGCTTTCTGGAGCCATCCTTATACTGAAAAAGCATCTTTAAGTCCAGGCAAGTGGGACACTTGGCTTCTGCTGGCAGCAGACTCAGCAGAGTGTGTGGATTAGGCACAGTAGGATGCAGTGTTATAGTTATACCACTTACTGGGAAATTCTCATTTAGGTCCTAATTTTTCCTGAGGTATCTATATAGACACAGCAGATAACATTTAACACTGTATCAAGTTTTCCAGTGTAGCCAACAGGTGATCTTTGTTGAGTCTTAAGTCTTCAGAGCAAATATGATTACTGTATATAATTCTATACTCTTTCACTGTCTCTTAGTCCCATTTAACAGATCAATTTAGTAAAAGAGTTATGTCTCAGTTTATGAGTGGACAGTGCAGACAAGGCTGGGATTTAATACAGGTGGGCCACAGCCTTTTTTCTCCTTTTAAGTAATTTATCTCTCTCCAATTTCTCTTTCCACTAGAGACAAATTACAGCAGAACCAACTCAGTTGCCAAAATAAACTGTACCTTCAGTATACTGGGTCTAATTATTTGCATAAAGTGAAGTAAGAACAATTAAT
Source organism: Otolemur garnettii (assembly GCF_000181295.1). Classification (NCBI taxonomy): domain Eukaryota; kingdom Metazoa; phylum Chordata; class Mammalia; order Primates; family Galagidae; genus Otolemur; species Otolemur garnettii. Next base: position 15,192 of record NW_003852811.1, read on the forward strand.
TATTAGCCATCTAGGCTCTCCTTCCCTTTAAAATTGGCTTTGCTGGAACCTTTTATAAGGAATCTCAGGTTAAAACATGGAAGCATTTCACAAGCCCAGGTTTCATCTGTGCAATTAGATACCTGTAGGCATTGGGTAAATTCCTCTTCTCTTGAGGTTCCCAAGCATATTTTGATTCCCAGTCCTGTCAGAAAGTCACCTTCATTACTTACCACAGATCAGGAAACATTATTGATGGGTATCTGGGCAGTTGTCCAAATGGCTTTTTTATTGGCCTTATAAAGTCAACCTTAATTCCTTAATGCAGTCTGGACACCTCTGGAAATGCTGTTACAGCCAAAGCCTGGGTAAAATAACCATTGCTTTCATCATGTCCTATAGAGCAAAACAGATTCTTATTGAAGTTATGCAAATAACTGTATTGTCAGAAATTAAGAATATTTACAAATGACTTTCAAATTCTGGAGAAATCAAGGAGAGAGAAAAAATACATGTTTCAAATTCTGCTCATAAGTATATACATTGCTTGAAAAGCTACAAATAGCTCAAAAGAGAGAAAATGGTTTTCTTGACTTCTGGAAAGCAGAACACAGAAAGAATTGACAATATTTCAAACAAAAAGGCATAACAGGCTAGCCCAGTTCCACGTAAATGATTTCTGTTCTGTTTGAATTTAGATTAACAATACTCATAGACAATTTAATTTTTCAAAGAAAGTTCTAAGAATCTGCTTTTAGTCCATATGTACTCAATTTTCAAAGACATCAGGAATTTGAATTTGAGAGAATTTGTCAGCCTCTCTTAATATTTCTTTTTAGGACAAACTTTGGA
>NW_003852811.1:16072-21595 GCF_000181295.1 Otolemur garnettii
CTGGGTTTGAACCTGCCACATCTGGTTATTTATTTATTTATTTTGAGACAGAGTCTTACCCTGTCACCCTCGGCAGAGTGCTGTGGAGTCATAGCTCACAACAACCTCCAACTCTTGGGCTTAGGTGATTCTCTTGCCTTAGCCTCCCAAGTAGCTGGGACTATAGGCACCCACCACAATGGCCAGCTATTTTTTGTTGCAGTTTGGCTGAGGCTGGGTTCAAACCCACCACTCTCAGTATCTGGGGCCCATGTCCTGCCCACTGAGCCACAGGCACTGCTCTCCTGTGTGTGTGTGTATATATATATATATATATTTTTTTTTTTAATTTTTTGCAGTTTTTGGTTGGGGCCAGGTTTGAACCTGCCACTTCAGTATATGGGGCCAGTACCCTACTCCTTGAGCCACAGGCACTGCCCCACACTCCTATATATTTTTAATAAATCAAATAAGTTTAGTTTGTTTTCCTCTGACTTTCAGTGATCTTAATATTTCAAAAAGACCAAATTTAGTGGTGTCTTTTGGTTTTTTTGTTGTTTAGTTGGCCCAGGCCAGGTATGAACCCACCAGCCTGTGGCTGATGCTGCAACCACTGTGCTTTGCACTGAGCCCCACATTTAGAATTTTAATTTCGTAAGGTTTGCCAAATATCAAAGGCTTAAAACATTTGTTCAAATAAGATTACAAGCCAAAAGATTTTAGAGGAAATACATAGTCAGCTGGATCACATGTAAACTCCTTCACAAATTCCCTTTTATGAGCTTCATTTAACCTTCACAGTCAATCTACAAACATTCTAAACTTTCTTTAACTTTTGCCCAGCCTTTCACTTTCTTACACAACCATTCTGTTTTAGGACAAAACTTATCACTCAAGATTCTTTCCTTATACAATGCCATTTTTCCTTTCTGTCTAATTTCTCTTATTCTCAAAAACCCACTTCCCACAAAACAGGATTACAGTCCACTATGAAGTCAACTATTTACTCAGCCAAACTGATAATTAGAAGTTTTAAAAGGCAAGAATCTTATTCTTTGATGAAGACTCAGTTTTCCCAACAATTTAAATAGCCAAATTATTACATTTTAGAAATGAGAGACATTTTGTGAAATATAACATTGATACAGGATTTTCTCACTCAGGCTTGGATAGGGAACCCCCATTTTTCAGGCTCAAGTGAGCTCAGACATCAGACTCGCATCTCTAGGCCCTCTGAGCCCTAGCAAGGTCATGAACAGAGCAGCCCAAACCATTTTGGATGGCTCCACCCTGACTAAGGAGCACACACTCTAATCCCCTCCCCGGACAAAAACTGTAGCAAAGACTTATAACCTTGCCCATGGTGGGGGGCTGCATTATTCATTTGCTAGAATACCCATTCAGTTTGTAAAGGTATTTTTCCATCTACCAAGTTATGGCCAAAATATCTCTCAGGGCCAATTATTTACCCCTACACAAAGGACCCAAGCAGGAATCCTCCAACTTGGGCCTCCTCCCTCTGGCACTCTCCGTTCTCTCTGCATGCTCCTCTGTTCAACAAAATTCCATTTTATCACTGATCTGTAGCCTGTGGGCTCAATTCTCAAATTCTTGAGACCAAAGACTCACTGAAGAAATTCCAGTAACAAAACTACAACACAGTCCTCCTTTCTAATGTCTTTTCATTTTCCCCTAAGTCCCACATGGCCATGTGGCTGCCAAAGACTAGACAGAAAGTGGAAAATCTGGAACTTCCAGTTTCTGTCAGAATAGCCAGGGGACAAAGTTGGAACAGGGAAGAAAGGGACACTCACACATTCTTTTCACCTTTTGAAGAAGGGCAGGTGTGAAACCCCACCTATTTTTACCCATCTTAGTCATTCTCTAAGCACTCACATGCACACAATTCCAACCCATTTCTCAACCTGCACAGCCTCTATTTCCCACTTAAGCTGTCACTTAGCCATAGGAGGCAAACCAACACTCCTCTAGGTCCTGTGAAGGGAGGTCCAACTCCGCTCTCAGAGTTCTCTTAGTCACACCACATCCACACACTCCCGTACACCTTTCAACAGACCTTCCCATGATCTAACACCCAAGGAGTTGATCAGGCTCCTTCTTCCACCCAAATGGGGTAGGACCCCCAGATGGGGCATACCTTGCCTTAGATGTCTCCCTGTGTTGGTACCTATTCCTACATGCCAGTTTCTCTTGGTGCTTGGCTCCTTGAAGACCTGCTGAAGGAGTCCTTTGTCCACCCAGCCAAGACATCCACATAGGGAGGCCAAACTGCCTCCCTAGCTTACTCAGTGGTTCACATTGCCCAGGCTGATCAGGACCTCCCACGTGGGTGTCCAGAGGATTGGCAGCAGCTACTAGGTGAGTGTTCTCTCCAAGGGTGATCTTGCTCCTTGGTCAGGGAACCAAAAATATTGCAGGAAGATGAGGCCCAACCAAGAGAAAGAGCACCCAAACACCATGTTTATAAGAGGAAGGGCTTTATTTACTGGCTGGAAGCTTACGGCATAGAAGAATTCCAAATGGCTGCACTCCCCGACTGGCTTGGTCTTTCCCTGTTTACCTACAGTCAAAAAATTCCAACCCATAGGTACCCTTCTTAGTGGCCAATTTGAATCAAGTAGGAGATGCTATTCCAGTCCCCACAGAATTACAGGATTTCACAGAAGTAGAAATTTTCAAGTTCCAGGAAGTTAAGTTTGCAAATTCCCAAGAGCTGAGTCACCATGGAGAGGATCATGCAGGTGTACTCTTGTGGTCTCCTTGAGAATTTCTGTTCTCCTAGACCTCACACTTCTTGGGTATCTTCTCTCAGTGGTTTGGTTTTATATATTTCAGGGAGACAGGAAATGTAGGTAAAATCATAAATCAATATATGGGAGGCATGTTTTGGTTTGGCCCCAAAAGGTGAGACATCTCAAGTCTGGAGCTTAAAATTTATTGATGGGTTTAGAGATTCTTTAATTGACAATTGGTTGAAAGAGTTTGACTTTGTCTAAAAACTTGAAGTCAATAAAAAGGAATGCTTAAGTTAGGAGGGGTGTGTTATCAGTCAAGTGATTCCATGAAGAATTAGGTTGGAAAGCCCCAAGGTACAATATACTGAGTCAAAAGAACTATTTAATGAGATTGTATGGCTTACAAGGTGTGACTTTCCCCATGTTCCTTAGAAAAGAGTTTGAGCAAATGAGAAAAGTCAAGAGTTCAGTCCTCAGTTTTTATCATCCAAGAAGGGAAGTTAGTGCCAAGAGAATTCTGTACAAACCTTGTTAAACTAACCTTTATCTTCCTAGTCACTTCTCTACCTAATTTACTATAGGCCAAGTCTCTTTGCTTTATCACATTTTCATAGTCTAGTATTCTTTGTCCAATTCAGTATATAAGTAACTAACTCTGTTTCTTTGGACTTTTATATCCTTATGAGGGCTCCCAAACCACATAAAACTAATATTCAATACATATGTATTCCTTTCTCCTTTAATCTGCCTTATGCCAGTTTAAATCTTGGAACCAGATAGGACCCAGTAAGGATGGAGATGGGTTTGTGCCTCCCTACACTACAATTTCAGGCTACATTTGAACACAGAGGGCATTTTTATCATTACAGACATCCTAGTGGATGGCACTGGCCTACACACAACTTGCCTTTAAGCAGCTCTCGAGGTCACAGCCCCTATGGCCCCTATGGCCCTGGTCTTGGTTGCTACAGGAAGGAACCAGGCATGACATGGATAGAAGTATGAGCTTGCAGAAGGCAGGCTAACCTTGATTGCAGGGTAGCCCTGAGCAACCTCTGCATTAGCCTTTTACTGAGATAACACAAGACAGGTCAGGGGAGTATTAGACAATGACTATGTGCCTAAGGATTGCCATGGGCTCAGGCTCTTTCTCCACAAGGAGCACCTGTGGAAGAATTGACCGACATTTCTGGATAGGCAAGGGAAAAAATATGTTGTTGGTTATTTCAGCCATTCTCTTCACCGAGGAGCTTTTCTTCCTGCTAAGTAAGAGAAACAAAAGGGCATATAAGTATAACAGAGTTACACCTACGGAACTAATCTGGGTATAAAGGAAACTATTTTAGCCAAACTAGGCATAGGGGAAAACATGTTCCCTTTGTGCTAATCACCACCCAACTATGTGCTATGGGCTCACCCATAGGCCTATGATGCTTCCGTGGGAAGTATTAACCACCACCCAAAGTTATGTTAGGTGGGGAAGGGCAGTACCAAATTCAGACCCTTTTCAAAGAGCAGTATAACTTTAAGTAAAGATCAGGTGCCCTAGCTGAAACAGGTATAAATCCAACAAGTGAAATTCTCTTACTTGGCTGATACCAGTATAACAATTACCATACCAGTATAACCATTAACCATTAATCCTTTTGAACATAAGCCTACTGTTGGAGGTCTTTGTTGTCATAACCTTCAAAGGTTTAGAAGATGCATACTAAGCTTACCTGGGGCTTATAATTCAGCCCCAAATAATAAAGTCCTGTATCAATCTTCTCTACATAGAAGCTCCAACTGCCTCTTAGGGAAACAGGACGCTGACCACTCTTAATTGCTTCCTGATGCTGATGGACAGTGACATGGAAGAGGCAGCTAGAGTTCCCACAAAGGAGATTGATCCAGGGTATCTCTATTATGAAATTACCTAGGCTCCAAAAACCAGGGTCCTGTGAATAAAAGAAAAGTTAATGAAAACAAATTTGTTAAGGTGCTGGCAAGGTTTCCTGCTCGTATCCAGGCTTAATCCAGCAGGCTGCTAACCACTGCTTCTCTTGATGTTCTGTAATAATATGGGCAAAACGTCGACCGCATTGCAGCACATAACCAGGCTTCCACTCTGACATGTCAGGTTTTCTACAAAAAACAGGTTGTTGTATTGGAGAGGACAGTGAATGAATGAGAGATGTCCAATGGTGTTCCGCAGCTGTTTTTCCGTCGTTGCTGAGTAAAAACTGAAATCTTTTGACATTAGGATATTCATTACTAATTGAGCCTATATAGGATGCAAAAGCAATTTGCCATGATATTGATAATTGAAAATTGAGTTGAATTTTCTTTTCTGTGAAAGGAACAATAATAGAATAAGGATCATAACCTGTAAGTTGGCGAATTCTATTTCTACCCTTAGCAACTAATTCACAAATTTTATTTAAGTATTGTTGTAATTTTTGTGTAGTTCTGCTAAAAAGGAACAACCATTCTAATAGAGTATCTACTTGATAAATAACTCCAGTTGGGGAGTGACTAGTGGCTATAATTATTAGCTGAATTGGACATCTGACATCAACCCTATCTAATTTTTTTGATGCAAAATTGTTGCCGTTAGGGTCTCACGTAGAAGCAATGTTGCAGAGAATACACACACAATTGAAATTGTATTTAAATAAAGGGGTTCACAGCTCTCTCAGGCATGTGACAACTTTATTAATTATTCCTGACTTACTACATAGCCAGGGAGCACTGCTTTCTCATGGCAAGTGGCAAGTTGATTTCCTTTTTTTTTTTTTTTTTTTTT
>NW_003852811.1:26480-30589 GCF_000181295.1 Otolemur garnettii
AATGATCTTCCTTGGATTTATAGCTTGCTGAACTTCTTTCTGGGCTCAGCTCCCCGTCTTTGGCTTCATAGATTCTGATTCCAACCAGTTTTTCTTCCTTTGCTCAGGAGCCTCTGACCAGGGTTGCTACCAGTCAGCCATCTTCCCAGAAATCTCCACAGGTTGATTTGTTTACTCTTGGTTTAAATAGTTTAGTTGCACACATGCACACTCTACCTCATTAATATTCATTATAATCTCTCTGGACATGTGCACTGTACATCAATGACTTCATTAATATTCATTACAATTTATAATCCATCTTATGAATAACCATCTTGTGACTATCTCATGAGTAGTAGCTCCTCCCTAGTAATCCATGGTTTAACTGATACCACTTTATTTAACATGATCTTTTTGAACATAAACCTTTTAACATAACTTAATTGAGAACATGTTGTCAGCCATTACTTCTTTATTCTTATCTGATGAAGGCTGAGGCTTGAAGGAGGAAGGTGGATTGAATACCTGCCCTGTTGACCTCACCATTTGGGGACAGTTACTTCAATTTTAAGCAAGGCATAATTAAGAAATTTCTAAGACATACAGACCACTTGTTTGCAAGCTTCCGCTCCCATGTGGGCCTTAAGTCAGGGGGGTTTATGCCTGCAACCAACCCAGCCATATGGGATTCTTCTGCCTCACTTTCTCACAAGTATGCCTGCACAGTCTTTTCACTGTTCTCTCTCAAACAGCTTTTTTTGGCCAGAGGTATATAGGCCTTTTGCCTATACAAACTCTTTTTCAATTAGTTGCAGTTCTTCCTTAGCTTCTGGAGTGAGTGAATGAGGACTATTTAAGTCTTAAGGTCCTTCCAGAATTTTGAAAAGATTAGACAAAACATAGGTTGGAATTCCTAAAATAGGATGTAACCAATTAATATGACCTAATAGCTTTTGAAAGTCATTTAAAGTAGACAGGGAATCCACTCAGAGTTGAACATGTGGAAGAATTTGAGTTTGAGTCAATTTGTACCCTAAATAATTATAAGGAGCTGTAGTTTGCACCTTTTCTGAAACAATTTGAAGACCATAAGACTTTAATATACATACAGCTTGTTCAAACATTTCCTGTAAAACTGTCAAACTCTGATGTGCCAATAAGATGTCATCCATATAATCAATAATGTAGGCTGTAGAGTATCTCCTTCTAAGAATCTGTAATGGTTGATCTACAAACTGTTGACACAGTGTAGGACTATTCAACATACCTTGCGGCAGAAACTTCCACTGGTAACTCTTGGGAGGCTTCTGCTGATTATAGACAGGAACAGAAAAAGCAAAACATGGTCGGTCTTCAGGATGCAGGTATATGGTAAAAAACAATCCTTTAAGTCAATAACATACAAATACCAATTGGAAGGAATCATAGAGGATAAAGGAAGTCCTAATTGCAGGGGTCCCATGGGTATAATAGTTTCGTTAACTTTGTGAAGGTCAGTGAGCATTCTCCAATTGCCTGATTTCTTTCTTATCACAAAAATAGGAGAATTCCAAGGGCTGGTAGATGGCTCAATATGCTCTTGCTCCAATTGTTCCTGTACTAGTAATTTTAAAGCATCCAATTGTTCCATAGTTAATGGCCACTGCTCAACCCACACAGGATTATTATTCTTCCAGGATAACTTGAGAGCATATTTTGGGGCAGTGGCCTCTATGATAAATTTGACATTTGCAAAGAATTAACATGAAGGGATGGTATGGTTATCATAGCATTCCATTGCTGGAGCAAGTCACAACCCCATAATTTAATAGCAATGTTGGCTATGTATGGTCAGATTTGAGCATTCTGCTTATCTGGCCCCAAGCAGATCAAAGGCAAAATATTCTGAAAGATAGAATCTAGAGTTCCGATGCCAACAAAAGTAATATCAACAATTTGTTTTGGCTATTCCCTGGGTCACTGATTTAGAGCCATAACTGAAACATCAGCGCCCGTGTCTAACAAGCCAGTAAAAGTTTTATCCTTCAGAGTAAGAGTCAATTGAGGCCTACTCTTTTTTTTTTTGCAGTTTTTGGCTGGGGCTGAGTTTGAACCGGCCACCTCTGGTATATGGGGCTGGTGCCCTACTCCTTTGAGCCACAGGCACCACCCAAGGCCTACTCTTACGGACAGATGTTTGCCAGAAAATATGGCTTGTGTTACCAGGCTCACCAGTATGTTTTTCCCCAGTACCTTGTAACTTAATGCATGGCAAGAGTAGCAATTGAGCAATCTTTTGTCCAGCCAAAATTTGAGTTGGTTGGTTTACTGAGATCATGATCTGTATTTCCCCTAAGTAATTACCATCAATAACACCTGTGTGGATGAACATTCCCTGAGATGCTAATTCACTTTTTCCAAGCAATAATCTAACAGTACCTGGGGGCAGAGGACCACACACTCCTGTTTTCAATTCTTTTGCTCCCATGGTGGGAAGCAAAAGGACATTATCATATTCCATTAAGTCCAAAGCAAGACTGCCTGAGCTGCCCTGTAACAGAGACTGAATAGAGTGAAGTTGCTGGTGAATGAGTACATTCTCTGGCCCATATTCTTTGCCTGCGGGCTTTGGGCTGGGCCTGCCTACTAGTTTCCCTGAGGTAAAGGTGTTCCTTTTTTAGCAAACTGAAAACAGCACACACTGGCCCAATGGAGTGCTTTCTTACACCTGGGACACAACCCAGGGGGTTTCCATTTGCTATAAGTCTTTTGGTCATTGTTTTTGCTATAGATCTACCCTTTCCAACACTTTTTGCTCCTATGTCCCAATTTTCCGCAGTTATGATATTTAGGATGGTATGAACTGATCCCTTCTTTTAAAGCAGCAGCAAGTAAATTAGCCTTGCGGGATTCTGTTCCTATGTCAGCACATGACCATATATATTCCTCTAAGGGATGTTTCATTCTGTCAAAGGTCACAAGACATTTTGACACTCAGAGTTAGCATTCTCAAATGCTAAAGTTTGGAAAAGAATGTCTCTGAGCTCCAGCTGGACAACAGCCTTATTTACTTCAGTTTTTAATTTTTTTTAATTTGTTGTTGGGGATTCATTGAGGATCCAAGAAACCAGGTTTCACTGATTGCATTTGTGAGGTAAAGTCCCTCTTACAATCGTGTCTTGCCCCCAAAAGGTGTGGCACACACCAAGGCCCCACCCCCCTCTCAGCTAATCCCTTCCCCACTCCTCCCTCCTTCTTCCTCTCTCTGCTTACCCCCTCCCCAAGTCATTAATTGTCCTCATATCAAAATTGAGTACATAAGATTCATGCATCTCCATTCTTGTGATGCTTTACTAAGAATAATGTGTTCCACTTCCATCCATGTTAATACAAAGGCTGTAAGTTTCCTTTTTTTTAATGGCTCAATAGTATTCCATGGTATACATATACCACAGTTTGTTAATCCATTCCTGGGTTGGTGGGCTTTACACTGTTTCCACATTTTGGCGATTGTAAATTGAGCTGCAATAAATAGTCTAGTGCAAGTGTCCTTATGATAAAAGGATTTTTTTCCTTCTGAGTAGATGCCCATTAATGGGATTGCAGGCTCAAATGGGAGGTCTAGCTTGAGTTCTTTGAGGGTTCTCCATACTTCCTTCCAAAAAGGTTGTATTAGTTTGCAGTCCCACCAGCAGTGTAAAAGTATTCCGTTCTCTCCACATCCACACCAGCATCTGCAATTTTGAGGTTTTGTGATGTGGGCCATTCTCACTGGGGTTAGATGGTATCTCAGGCTGGTTTTGATTTGCATTTCTCTAATAATTAGGGACAATGAGCATTTTTTCATATGTTTACTCACCATTCGTCTGTCTTCTTTATAGAAGGTTCTATTCATATCTCTTGCCCATTGATATATGGGATTGTTGGCTTTTTTCATGTAGATTAATTTGAGTTCTCTATAGATCCTAGTTATCAAGCTTTTGTCTGATTCAAAATATGCAAATATCCTTTTCCATTGTATAGGTTGTCTATTTTCTTTGGTTGTTGTCTCCTTAGCTGGACAGAAGCTTTTCAGTTTAATTAAGTCCCATTTGTTTATGTTTGTTATTGTTGCAATTGCCATGGCAGTCTTCTTCATGAAGTCTTTC
>NW_003852811.1:30845-32055 GCF_000181295.1 Otolemur garnettii
TACCATGCTGTCTTGACCACTTTGGCTTTGTAGTACAGCCTAAAATCTGGTATGGTGATGCCCTCAGTTTTGTTTTTATTACTAAGAATTGCCTTAGTTATATGGGGGTTTTTTTGGTTCCATACAAAACGCAGAATCATTTTTTCCAAATCTTGAAAGTACGATGTTGGTATTTTAAAAGGGATGGCATTGAATAAGTAGATTGCTTTGGGAAGTTTAGACATTTTAACAATGTTGATTCTTCCCAGCCATAAGCACAGTATTTTCTTCCATTTGTTAATATCCTCTGCTATTTCCTTTCTTAAATTTTCATAATTTTCTTTATAGAGGTCCTTCACCTCCTTTCTGAGGTATATTCCTAGGTATTTCATTTTCTTTGAAGCTATGATGAAGGGAGTTGTGTCCTTTATTGGTCTCTCATCTTGGCTGTTATTGGCGTATACAAAGGCAAACGACTTGTGGACATTTATTTTATATCCTGAGACATTGCTGAATTTTTTGATGACTTCCAGGAGTCTTGTGGTTGAGTCTTTGGGGTTCTCTAAGTATAAGATCATATCATCAGGAAAAAGGGAGAGTTTGACCTCTTCTACTCCCATTTGGATGCCCTTTATTTCCTTGTCTTGCCTAATTGTATTGGCTAGAACTTCCAGCGTTATGTTGAATAGTAATGGTGACAGAGGACAACCTTGTCTGGTTCCAGTTCTAAGTGGAAAAGCTTTCAGTTTTACTCCATTCAGTAAAATATTAGCTGTGGGTTTGTCATAGACAGCTTTGATCAGTTTAAGAAATGTGCCACCTATGCCTATACTCTTCAGTGTGCTAATTAGAAAAGGATGCTGGATTTTATCAAATGCTTTTTCTGCATCTATTGAGAGGATCATACGGTCTTTGTTTTTGCTTCTTTTGATACAGTGAATAACATTTATGGACTTGTGTATGTTAAACTAGCCTAGCATCCCTGGGATGAAACCTACTTGATCATGATGTATGACTTTTTTAATGATAAGCTGTAATCTATTGGTTAGGATTCTGTTGAGAGTTTTTACATCTATATTCATTAGTGAAATTGGTCTGAAGTTCTCATTTTTAGTTGAGTCTTTTCCTGGTTTTGGTGTCAGGGTGATGTTTGCTTCATAGAACATGTTGGGGAAGATTCTTTCCTTCTGAATTTTTTGTAATGATTTCTGCATTCCTATGGGAATAGGCT
>NW_003852811.1:32402-40995 GCF_000181295.1 Otolemur garnettii
TATTTCTTTTCTTCTGCTGGGTTTAGGCTTAGATTGTTCTTCTTTTTCCAATTCCATAAGATGGCTTGTGAGTTTGTTGATGCACTCTCTTTCTGTTTTTCAAATGTAGGCATCTAAAGCGATAAATTTTCCTCTCAAAACTGCTTTTGCAGTATCCCACAGGTTTTAATAGCTTGTGTCTTCATTGTTGTTGTGCTTAAGGAAGTTAATGATTTCCTCTTTTATTTCTCTCTGCACCCAACTGTCATTTAACAGAAGGTTGTTTAATTTCCATGCCTTTGTGTGGGGTTGAATGTTTTTGCTGGAGTTGAGTTCCACCTTTAATGGCTTGTGGTCTGAGAAGATGCAAGGTAAAATTTCAATTCTTTTGATTCTGTTGAGGTTTGTTTTGTGTCATAGGATATGATCCATTTTGGAGAATGTTCCATGGGACAATGAGAAGAATGTATATTCTTTATCTTTGGGATGAAGTGCTCTATATGTGTCTATCAAGCACAGTTGCTCTAGGGTCTCATTTAAGTCCCTTATATCGGTGTTTCATTTCTGTTTAGAGGATTTGTACAGCTCTGTAAGAGGACTATTAAAGTCCCCTGTTATTATGGTATTATAGGATATCATATTGCTCAGACTGAGTAATGTCTGTTTCAAGAATCTGGGAGCATTTAAATTGGGTGCATAAATATTTAGAATTGAAATATCTTCTTGTTGTATTTTTCCCTTGACCAATATAAAGTGAAAGGGAAAAGACATCTTTGTCTTTTTTGACTTTAGTTGCTTTCAATCCACATGTGTCTGAAAATAAGATTGCAACTCCTCTTTGCTTTTGAATTCCATTTGCTTAAAAAATTGTCTTTCAACCCTTAACTCAAAGTTTTAATTTGTCTTTTGAAGCTAGGTGTGTTTCCTGCAGACAGCAAATGGATGGCTAGTGTTTTATAATCTAGTCAGCCAATCTATGCCTCTTAAGTGGGGAATTCAAGTCATTGACATTTATTGAGATAATTGATAAGTGTGGTAGTGTTCTATTCATCTTATTTTGTGAGAGTCCATTGCTTAGTTTTATCTTTTGCATCATGGTGGAGGTTAGGTTCTGTCCTTTAATTTCTGAGTTCTTACTTTGCTGTTGATCCATTGTGATGGTCAGTGTGTAGAATGGGTTGAAGTATTTCCTGAGGAGCAGGTCTTGTTGTGGCAAATTTCCTCAATTTTTGTATATCAGTAAATGATTTGATTTCTCCATCAATTTTAAAGCTTAGCTTAGTAAGATATAAAATTCTGGGCTGGAAATTGTTCTGTTTAAGTAGATTAAGGGTAGATGACCATTGTTTTCTGGCTTGGAAAGTTTCATTAGAGAAGTCTGCAGTCACCGTGATGGATTTGCCCCATAGGTCAACTGGCACTAACTCCTGGCAGCTTGAAGAATCTTTTCTTTTGTCTTGACTTTGGACAGGTTCATCACAATGTCTTGGAGAAGCTCAGTTAGAGCTGAGATGACCTGGGGTCCGAGATCCCTCTGAAAGGAGTGTGTCAGAATCTTTGGTAATATTTGAGAAATTTTCATTTATAATATTCTCAAATATGGCTTCCATTCCTCTGGGGCATTCTTCTTCCCCTTCCGGGATACATATAACTCATATGTTTGAACGCTTCATATAGTCCCACAATTCAGACAATGAACATTCTGCTTTCTCTCTCTTCTTTTCTGCCTCTGTCTCTATCTGAGATATCTCAAGAGCTTTGTCCTCTACCTCTGAGATTCTTTCTTCTGCATGGTCTAATTTGTTGTTGATACTTTCTATTGCATTTTTAAGTTCCTTAATTGACTGCTTCAATTCCTTCAGCTCTGCTATATCCTTTCCATATTCTTCATATCATTCATCTCTTATTTGATTCTGTTTTTGGATTTCCTTTTGGTTATTTTCCATCATTTCCTTCATTGTTTTCACCATCTGTATTCTAAATTCCCTTTCTGTCATTTTTAACATTTCTTTATAGGTGGAATCCTCTACAGTAACTACCTCATGGTCCCTTGGGGTGGTTGCGCCAGACTGGTTTTTCATGTTGCCAGGATTTTTCTGCTGGTTCTTCCTCAAGAGTGATTTATTTGCTTCCTTGCCATAATTTTCCTTTCCCTTCCTCTTGCTCTTTATGTTCCTGTGCCTCTTGACTAGGGTTTCGATGAGTCCTTTTGGTACAGGACCAGAAGGATAAGAAGATTGAAGAGCAGAAAGAGAAAATAAAAAAGAAGAAACAAAGGGGGAGGGGAGAAAAAAGAAACAGGAGAGGGGGTGGGTAAAAGGGAATATTAATAAAGAGAAGAGAGGCACAGAAAGAGGGAGACAGGAGCAATATAAGTGTATAGTAGGGTACTTTGATCCAACCGAAATCCCCAACCTCTGGGGATTCTGGGTTGGGTTGTTCCCTTGAGGTCAGCAGGTCTTTATTAGCCTGTTCAGACACAGTGCCCCACCAAGTAGAGAGGAAAGACAAAAATGCTGTAAATCAAATCAAAACAAGCAAACAAACAACTTTATGGGATAAAATTGGGCAAAAGGCCAAATAATAGGGGTAGAAACATTAGCAGAAATGAAGTTCTAATTGTTAAAAAAGGCAACAATGGAAAATTATATCTAAACTAGAAAAATGAAGAAAGAAAGGAAAAAATCTATAAGGAAAATGTTGAAATTAAAAATATATTTAAAAAAACAAGAAAGAAAAACAAAAACAAAAGAAAAACCAAACAGACCAAAAAAAAAAAAAGAAAAAAGAAAAAAGAAACAAAGCAGTATATATATCTTGCTGAATATTTTCTGAATATTTTCTGGGGTATGAGATGTTAATCACAATGCTGATATGGCTGTACGAGAGATAGAGACTGGAGGCCTCTGTTGATTTCTGAAACCACGTAGGGTGGAGAGCCTAAATCTCACCTCAGCTGGTTTAAAAGGCACTTTAAACTGCCAACCTGGGCTAAGCAGAAGCTTTCCCGAGAAAGCACTTGTAGCTGAGATCACTTCTGAAGTGGCTATCCACTTACCCAGTGTGCCAAAACGAATCTCACACTATGCCCCTGAGGGCCAAAGGCTGCAAGGCATCTCAGTCCCTGCCTTTAGGCTGCTCAGTCACTAGATTACTTGCTCTCACCCAATCCTTGCTCTGTGACCTTGAGCTTGCTGGGGCAGTTCTCCCACTGTTGCTCCGCATGGCCCACAGCCGAACACTATTAGCTCCATCTGGCTCAGTCTGGGGCCCTAGCCCATGCTTAAAGTCCTCTGTTCTCTTGCCCAAGTTCTGCCAAGGTAGTCAACTGAGTGCCAAATCCATAAAAATGCCCAAACAGCTCACAAGTAAGGCCTTTCCAGTTTGCAATCTCGCAGCTGCTGGCGGGATTAGACCCAATGAACACACATAAACACTTGCCAGTTCTCCACTGCTTTTGTCCTCCTTATGGGGTCCAGAAGTCCCTTGCTGACTCCCTATGTCTCCAAAGGGATGTTTCTGGGCTGATCCCACCAGCCAGAGATGCCTGTAGTCTCCTCTCCCCAGACTCACCGTGCCCAGTTGCAAGGAGGCTGTTAGTTGGCCACCATCTTGCTCCTCCCCCTCGACTGCAGTTTTTAATCACGCTAGAAAGTTGGCATAAGGTTCATTCCCTGACTGCATTATCTTAATAAAAGATTTAGAGATATCTCCAGAATCCTGAACCTTTCCCCAGGCCCTAAGACAACACAGCCTTGTCTGGACTACGGCTATGTCATTGTACTGAAGTTGATTGGAAATCCCCAGCCACTGACCAGAACCAGTGAGCTATTCTGATGTTATAGGGACTCCTATCTGCTGGTTTTGGTGACTCATCAGGTCTGCCTCATCCTTCCACCAGGTTTTGAACTGTAAATACTGTCCAGCCTCAAGAACAGTTCTGGCTATCATGACCCAGTTATAAGGAATGAGCCACTGCTCCTGTGCTCCTGTGCAAGACCCTGTGACAAACCTCTAGAAAACAGGGATTGAATATCATACTGTGCTACAGCCTGTTTCAAATCTTTCAGAAACACAAAGGTGATCATATGGTGATAAAAACGTTGGCCCCATTGAGGGTGTTGCAGATCAGGAGGAATATCAGTGACTGTAACCAGAAAAAGCCCCAAAGTGTCTTCCCACTTAAAGTCACCAGTTTTATGCCCTTCTAACACAGCCTTCATAACAGAAGTCACAGGCGGTTCATTTACTTAGGGAGGTGCTAAGGGCAATATTGGGTGATCTAAGTTGGCATTTCTGACAGTGAGACTATTTACCCAGTCTTCCAATTGTTTGATCTGAGCAGCCATATTGGCCACAGAGGTAATTCCTTGCTTATTTGTGTCTGTATCATATGCTCTTGATTCCCAGGTCTCCTCAGGTCCAGATTCCCACTGAACCTCACTATTCTCACTTTCAAATTCTGCTTGAACATTGCCTTCTTCCTCAGTTTCTAATTCTCACAACTCCCCAAACAGGAAGTTACCCATTGTTTTCTCTAAATGTCTTTGCTTATTTATCAAAGACCTCACTTATTCTGAGCAAGGTTCCCTAGATTCTAGATTGGCCAAAGGTCCCACTTGCCCTGAGCAGAGTTTCCCTTTGGACTTCCTCCCACTGTCGGCCAAAGACCTCACCTACTGCTGAGTGTCACTTTCCCCTTTGGTGCACATCCCTGGTGTCCTATTGTGTCTGGCTGGATCCTGCCAGATATGCCAGATGTCGCTGCCCCTGTGGCCCCCATGGCCCTGGTCTTGATCACCGCAGAAAGGAACCAGGTGTGATGCAGATTAGAAGTACAAGCTTGCAGGAGGTGGGCTAACCTTGATTGCAGGGTAGCCTGGAGCAACCTCCACAGTAGCCTTTTATTGAGACAGCATAAGACAGGTCAGGGGAATATTAGATAATGACTATGTGCCTAAGGATCTCCATGAGCTGAGGCTCTTTCACCC
The DNA here is from genome assembly GCF_000181295.1 of Otolemur garnettii. NCBI lineage: Eukaryota > Metazoa > Chordata > Mammalia > Primates > Galagidae > Otolemur > Otolemur garnettii. Next base: position 37,373 of record NW_003852811.1, read on the forward strand.
CAGTGAACACCTGTGGATGAATTGCCTGAGGGTCCACCCCCCAACTGCAGATCATCTTGCTTAGAGGTCATCTGGTTCTTGGCATCCTCTACATCTGGACATGTATAAGAACAAAGGAAAAAGGTTGCAAGCTGTTTTGAGAAGATGGAGCAGAGAAAGAGGAGCCGGCACTCTGAACAAGGCAGACCAGTGGAACCTGCTGACCTGTCCCTGTGAGCAGCTTGGGATGGACACATAGACATTCAGACTTCCACACACAGGAAACTAGACTGAGATGTCCAGTGCCACCACTGACCCTGAGAAATGGCCTACCAAGGCAGGGCTGGAGCCATTGGAGAACACTAGCTCCAAGAGAGGCAGGGTTAGAAAAGGACCGCTGTGGGAAGAAAGTGACTGTCTATGTCCACAGAAAGGGAGGGCACACTAGGCAGAGAGCTGGTATTGACAGTTTCAGGCATCTCTTTTGCTTCACTGAAGCTAATCAAAGAGCCTCATCCAAATTGAAGAGGAGGGGATTCAGTACCATCTCTCAAAGGGAAGGCCTTCAAGCATTTTCTGACATTCTAAAAATTACCACAGGTGAAGGAGTCAGTCCTCATCCTGGTCTGTTCCAGGTGCACTGACCGGCCAAGAAGCAATTCACACCTGTCATGGCCCTGCTGCCCTGAGGGTTGCCTTATAGCTCATAGGAGTAGGGTGTGCCTTCTCCAGTGACAGCTCAGCCTTGGCTCTGCCCGCAGTGGAAAGGACTCTGTGCCAGCAGGTTCTTCATCAAAATCATTCAAGGAATGCATTGATGAAAATAAAGTTCCTCCATTTCTGTGGATGAGGTTGTGCAATTTTAAAGGCAGAATTAAATTGTTCTATTTATGGTGGTTCTTTTCCTTTTCCTCATGGACTTGCAAAACCCAAGAGCATTTAAAGACAAAGTTCAGAGGGATAATTAGATAAGTGTCTTTCATTAACTTTTTATAACTTTTTGAAATAACATTAGTTTATATGTGTGTGTGTGTGTGACATCAACAATGGGTGACGGTTGGCATTGTGTCAAAATTGTTACAAATTTTCTCAAATGTAGCTTTGTTAATCTTATTAACATTTTCTTTAAAAATTAGTCTATAAAATTTAGACCAAAAAATTAGAAAAGGTTAAGTTAAATATACACAAATATCTGTTGGGGGAAACAAAAAAATAATGATAAATTAAGTCAAAATAAATGTTTATTGAAATATATATGTTATTGACATTACTTATTTTTTTCATTGGTTGATGTGAAAATCTACAAACAAGTTTTGAAATTAACTTCATGCCTTTAAATATGGCAAATGGGCATAAAACAAAGATGACAACATTTATCTATGTAATACACATATTCTAAGACCTTTCTCATCTATGTTTAATATAAGTCTTCTCAAAGTTATGGTTCTGAGCTGCAGATATAATTACTTAAAGGGAAAAATGGTTTATTTCAGACATATTCTTTGAATTATTTTCATACTAGTATCTAATGTTACCTGCAAAGAACTTTTAGGAAAACAAATTTCACTTATAAGTCCACCTACCCAATGAAACTGTTTTCTCATATGAGTGTTTTCCTTTCTCATCTTTATCCATTAAACTTAAAATCATATAGATATTATTACGATGTATGTTTATCATTTGTATTTTTTATTTATGAAACATGTTTTCTTTGTTGTGTCTTTTTTTTTTTTTTGTAGTTTGTGGGCGGGGCTGGGTTTGAACCCTCCACCCTCACCTCTGGTATATGGGGCTGGTGCCCTACTCCTATGAGCTACAGGTGCCACCCTGTTGTGTCTTTATACTTGATTGTTAATGACCAATAATTTAATGAATCAGATTTTATGTAACCCTTGTATTGTCTTGTGTCACTTTACCAGTTGCAGGAAATACTTAGGTTTGTCCCAAAAGTGAGAATGTTTTTCCATAACCAAATTGCACTGTCCCAGGCTTGGCTAGGGTGTGTTGCTAGCATCCCCTCATAATCAGGTGGGAAGAACCCAGTCTCTACAAACCTGCTTTACATGACTCAGAAAATATAGTCAGTTCTTGTTACCCATGGATTCCACATTTGAAAATTTACCTAGTTGCTAAAATTTACTTGTAGTCCTAACATCACTATTTTGGTGTTCTTGTGGTCATTCATGGACACTCTCAGAGTGGAAAAAAATGTGTGAATGGTCTGGTACATGTGTTCCCCACCAAGGTCAAACACAGCGACACCTGCCTTTTCATTCCTACACTGTTAAGTGTCCTTTCTTCATTCTGTTGAGTGCCACATGTTTGCATTTTTTGCTTTTTTTGTTGTTGTTGGAGAGCTGGCATTTTAAAATGGCCTCCAGGAAAAGTGCAGAGTGCTGCTGGGTACTCCTGAGCATGCCATGGGCCTGTGGGGGAAAGGTGTGTGAGATGAGCTCCATTCAGACATGTCTACAGCGCTGTTAGCCACAGTTTGATGTTACTGAACCAAGAATATATATTAAAGAAGATATCTTTAAACAGAAACATGCATAAAATGAGGTTATGTCTTGATCAATTGACAAAATGTTGTAACCAGAGACTCAGAAGAATAAAACCCTGTGTTTCTCCTAGGCACAAAGGAGAATGTACATTCATTCTGTGTTTGGAGGAACTTTATAGAGAATACCTACTGCAAATATGAGAATCAACTGCACATTGGGAAGGTATCTGGGTAAGGAAAATGAAATAAATTCTGATCATAGGATCTATCTTTCTCTATCCCTAAGAGAAATGGACGAAAATGTAAAAACTAGTAACTCATGCAGAGAATTAAAACAGGGAAACATTTTTGTGCTAGATAATTTCTGCTTGCTTTTCTGTTGCACTCACTATCTTTCTTTGATGGTTAATTTTATGTGTCAACTTGTCTGGGCTACAGGATGTCCAGATACCTGGCTAGATATTATTTCTGGGTGGATCTGTGAGGATGTTTCTGGAAAAGGTTATCACTTGAACAGGGACTGAGAAAGCAGATGGCCCTTCCTAAAGTGGGTTGGCAGTCTCTGGTCCAGTCAGTTGGGGGCCTGCACCACGTCCAGGTGGAAGAGGGTTGGATTAACTCTGCCTGGCTGGTTGAACTGAGATTCCATCTTCTTCTCTCAGCACTCCTGATAATCAGGCCTCCACACTCAGACTCAGACTCAGACTCAGACCAGAAGCTGCAGCATCAGCTCTCTGATGCTCAGGCCTTCCAGCTATGCCTCTGGCTTTCCTGTGTTTCCAGCTTGCAGATGGCAGATTGTGGACCTCTCAGATTCCATGAACCAATCCCTCTTAATAAATCTCTTCATAAATACAGAGGTGCCAAAGATGTATACACATTTTAAGAAAGAAAAAACTGTATTAAAATTGTAATACTCAGTATATATTGATAACAAAAGATAAATGAGTCACATCGAGCACCTCTTGTAAGTGCAGAATTCAAATGTGACTTGAGTATTACAAATTTAATACCATTTTTCCCTTTCTTAAAATGTGCATACAAAAAGTGTACACATTTTTTACACCCTTTGTACATACATGAATGTATGTATTCACACCCACACACACACACCATATTTCCTTTTTTTTCTTTTTTTTTTTTT
>NW_003852811.1:43990-46196 GCF_000181295.1 Otolemur garnettii
ACCATATTTCCTGTATGTTCTGTTTTTCTGGAGAACTCTGACAAACACACCTTCTCCATGCTGCTCTCTGCCCTAGAACACTAGTATGGATGTCATCCATGAGGCTCCTGTGCCCTACAGCTTCTGACTATGTTCAGTCAACAAAGTACCCAGGCAAAGGTCAGAGATTGAGGGTGAGTGAGAGCTCTCTCTCCTGTTCCTCCAGCTGACAGTCCCTGACTCCTTCTAGATTGACTGTTCTTCTCATTCTTCAGGCTTTCGACAACTAGCATGGCTGCCGAGCCCATGGCTCCCTTGCACCTGCACAACCCTATAAATAAACCACTGTGAACTCCCCTATTCTGAATGTGCTTGTGCTGACTGCAGAGTCCCTGACTAGCCTGCTCCCCAGTTCGTTGTCCAAGGCCAGTATAACCTTGAGACACAAACCAGAATAGACACTGTGAGGAAGAAGTCATAGGCCAGTTTCACTCACAAACACATGTATAAAAATTCTGAACCAAACATTAAAACATATACCATGCAGAAAATTTGGATGGATTATGGACCTAAGTGAGAAATGCTAAACATTAAAACTTTGGGAAGAAAATACAGGAAAGTAGCTTTGTGACCTTGATTTCCTACATAAGACATCAAAACACAAGCCATAAGAGAGAAAACCAACACATTCTTCCATTAAGCTTAAGAATTCTTTTCACAACATGCCATAAATAAAATGAAAAGACAAGCCACAAACCAGAAAAAGATGTGGCAACACATATACTCAAAAAGACTTTATTAAGGAAAAAGAAATTCTATAAATCAATGAAGAAATTCTATAAATCAAAGAATCTATAAATTCTATAAATCAATAAAAATAAAAACCAAAAAACACACAGAAAATGGGCAAAGAACTTGAAGACTTAAAGACTTCAGCAAACTCTTGGCCCTCTTCAGCTTTTGCTAAGTGCTTAAGTGGGACAGTCACAGAAAGACAGCAGTAGAAGGCAGAAGCAGGAGCACTGCAGCCTGCAGAATCCTCTGCTTTTTATTTGCTGTCAAAGTAGGACCCAAAGTCTATGTAACTGAAGCACTGGTTAGGGGCTCTGTAAAAAACTCCTCCAGAAAGAAAACCAAAGGCTCCAAGAGGAGGATGACTTGCCAACGTACCCTCTAACCGGGAAATGACCTGCCAGCAAGAAGGCGTCCTTGTTCCTCTCACACCCCCAGATGCAAGTCGTATAACACAGAGATGCCAGGCCTTGTGAGCCTCGGGTTTCTCACTCTGAAAGACACTGCAGGCTGGGCTCTGGGAGCGATGCCAGCTCTAGGCCATCTGCAGCATCCTCTGGTCACTGCGGACCTTCTGTGAGCCCGATGTTGGCCTGTTCCTGAGCCCAGAGGGCATTTCCAGGCAAGGTCAGCCCTGCCCTTCTGTCAATATCCCAGGGGGCGTGGGCCCCGCTTTCCTGCAGCCGGCTGTCAGAAGCTTGCAAACAGACTGCCCTCTGCTCCTGACTGGCCATCTCCGAGGGGTGCCTGACCACAGGGGCATCTCACACAGGTCTGCCTCCAGCCTGGGTTCTGTCCAGAACAGCAGCCAGCCTAGAACAGAATTACTTAGAAGACAAAAAAGAGCTTAGCAAATAATGCTATGTTAAAAAATAAAACAAGAGCTGAGAGAAGAAACCTACCGCGACCAGCTGGTGTTGTTTATAAGTGCTTATTTGTTCCTCCAGACTGAGAAGTTTCCAGATACCAGATGCATGTCCATGAGGACAGTCCCTCCGCGACCCTCTCCCAGCGCCGCTGCGTTTACCAGCCAGGGAACTCCCCAGTCTGCAGACCTCTCTGCCCACACGAGCAGAGCCTGACCTCCTGTACTGGAACACGCCAACCCTGTTGTTTCCTGCTCAGAAATCCCAAGTCTGGTTTTCCACGGTCAAAATCAGGAAGTTGTATTGCTCCATAGAGGGCCCCCAGGACCCACTGCAGTCACCAACTCAGCACCCGGCCCCGGGTGATCTACCTCCAGTCCCATTCTCCTGCCACCGGTGTTGGTGGAAAGTTCTGTAAGAGAACGGAGAGAGTGGCTTGGCGGCTATAGCTCAACCGGCTAAGGCGCCAGCCACGTACACCTAAGGTAGCCGGTTTGAATCCCCAGCCCGGATCCGCCAAACAACAATGACGGCTGCAACCAAAAAAATAGCCGGGCGTTGTGGCGGGC
>NW_003852811.1:46314-70541 GCF_000181295.1 Otolemur garnettii
AAAAAAAAAAAATAGAGAGAACGGAGAGAGCCTCACCTCAGGTGTAAGTCCGCGCCTAAAATAGTATGAAAGCTTGAAACAGACTACTGCTCATGGGATGGCAAGTAGCAATCATCTTTATTTCCAAAACCCTTTTATAATCAGTAAGTCACTTATGCCACATTAATCAATAATCTATAATTAACATTCTCTATTTTGATTCCAACCTTAAATGAAAACACCAAATCTAAAAAACTAACATAGCTACTTAAAAACAACTACATTATATCTTAAGCAACCATGCATTCTAAACCTTTATTTCTATAAAGTTCAATAGATGGAGCAAGGGAGTGATTTATTCTTACAAGCACTTAATTTAGTTATAGGAAATTAAGCTTAACAGTTCTGTTTTTCTTGCAGTCTTGGAAGCCACCCGCTGTGAGACAACATGGTGAAAAAGTGATTCATCACACACATAACCTTGGAATTGTTCCCCTGCACAGAGGGCTATTAACCGGACCTGATTGGGTGAACACCAGTGCAATCAGAGTTCCATGCAGAAAGTTTTTCCTGTTCTGCGGGTCCTGGTTTGCCTGCTTATTCAAGGCAGCTTAAGATTCTGCCCAAATTCCTAGTTTTTATTAAAAGAGTGCATGTAAGGTGGGAGATTAAATTATCCTACTCACCGGGAGAGGTCTAGTAGAGGCCTGTTACCACAGTTAACTCAGGAGACAGGAGGCCAGGTTTGTGAGGCTCTTGAAAAGGAAACAGTTCGCAGAGGCAGTTTGTCTTCCTCTGGGTGGCAACAAGTAATGAGGGGCGGGGCACGCGCAGGTGAGAGTGGCAGGCCTCTGTGCCCTGAGTCTTGCACCCCGCGGAGCTCAGGCCCAGGCCACCCTGTTCTTCTTCAGTGCCCCAGGCATCAGCTGTGCAAGGGCCACAGGGTGGGCGGGAGCTACCTTCACCCACCCACCGACCCACACATCCACCTATCCATCTACCCATCCATCCCTTGTTTTCACACCCCCATGCATCCTCCTGTCCAACCACCCACCCACCCTTCCTCCCATCCATCCCATTAATCCATCTATTCAGACCGTTTTATTGAAGTATGTTGATGTACAATAAATTGCACACATTTAAAATGCACAGTTGGATGAGTTTTGCATGTGTATGCATGCACCCATGGCCTCGTCACCCCTAGGGTCTCCACAATGAGCGAATCTATCACCTAAAGCTTCTTCATGCCCCTTCACAGTCCTTCCTGCTCCTCCATATTCCATGGACATAGCAGGCCTCATATTTCCTGTTATTCCAAGATAGAACCAGGGCTCATATGTCACCCTTCTTTTACCAACAAGAACACCACTCCCATTTTCCAAATTTTCCATGAACATATCCAGCAATTCTAATTTACCCTTATTCCATGGAAATATTCAGGCTCCTTTTATTCCTTGGCAATACCCAGGCAACATAGGTCTCAACTTCCCCTTATTTGTAGACATAACCAGGGCCATGGATTAATCTAGAGCCTTGATTTCTGTTATTTCATGGACATAACAAGGTTCCCTATTTCCCCCTTTCCATGGGACTGTCTAGAGACCCTACTCTACCCTAGTCCATGGACATGACCAGTAGCTCTGTCTCCCCCTGTTAAATGGATATAATCAGCCCCCTTTTCACCTTTATTCCATAGACTTAAGCAGGCTCCAATTTTTGCCTTTGGTCTGTGCACATGAAGGCTATCTTGCTTCTCTTTCATAACTTGACATGATCAGAGCTTTTATTTATTTATTTTTGTCATTCTTTACTTGTCAGGGCCCCAGTTTTCTTCTTATTTCCAGTCTTCTAGGGCTTCTGTTTCATGTTATTCCACAGAAACACTCAGACCTCATACTTCCCTATTCTGTGGACATTATCAGTCTTAATATTTTCCTCTTCCTGTGTGTACGTAGCCAGGTACCTTATCCCCCCCTACTCATATATGCAGCTAGGATTTTTCTCATGACACATGGGGAAGACCAGGGCCCCTGCAAGCAAGCACCTTATTACATGGGCACAGACAGCGCCCGTCCTTCCAGTCACACCCAAGCCCCACTTTCCCTATATCCTGTGGATAAAAGAGGCATCTATATCATGCCCTATTTTTATGACATGAACAGGACTTATGTCCCCCTTTTCCAAGGACATAGCCAAGCCCCTTAATTTCTTTTTATTTCATGGCCATTACCAGACCCTTGAGTTCATTTCATTCCCTGAACATGGCCAGTCTTCAGGTTTCCTGTCATGGCCACATCAAGAGCCCTATTTTCCTATCATGACATAAAATAAACAGGTCCTTCTTTTCTCCTTGTTCCATAGGCATGACCAGGCACTATATTTTCTCTTCATTGTATGGAAATAATCAAGCTTAATATTCTCTCCCTTGCCTGGGAGGAGGCACAATATCAGGCTCGATATTTTCCTCTTACCTCGTGGATATAGCTAGGCCTCTTGTTTTCACTGTATTACATGGATTTGCCCAGGTGTTCCCCTTATTCTATGGACACACAAAGGCCCCTTGTCCTCCCCTTATTTTATGGAGCTTAAATTGTGTCCTATTTTCCCCTTAACCCATGGCTATAACCAGGCCAGTGATTTCTTCTTTATTCTATGGTTTTCCCCTTGCACACGTACTGTGGACCTTACTAGAATCCTGTTTCCTCCTTATGCTATGTTTGTATAAGGAAATAGAAGACTGGTGGCATTCTTTGGCTTGTGGCAGCAGAACTCCTCTCTGTCTCCACTGTTGCCACATAAGGTGGAGATGGGAGTTCTGCCACAAGCCAGAGAATGCTGGAAGGGCCTAGCATGCCCTTCTTATCTTGTTCTGTGATGGACCCTTTTCTTCAGTGGGCATTAGCAGTGACCACTGCAGTGAGCATTTCAAGGATATAATCAATTCCTATATTTCTTTCTATCTTTTTTTTTTTTTTTTGAAAAAGAGTTTCACTCTGGGTAGAGTGCCATGATGTCAGAGCTCACAGAAACCTCAGACTCCTGGGTTCAAGAAATCCTCCTGCCTTAGCCTCCTGAGTAGCTGGGATTATAGGCGCCCGCCACAATGCCCAGCTACTTTTTCTATTTTAGTAGAGATGAGGTTTTGCTCTTGGTCAGGCTAGTCTCAAACACCTGAGCACAAATGGTCCACCTGCCTCAGGCATGAGCTACCACACCCAGCCAACTCCCATATTTATTAAGCAAAATTTTTTTATGCTTTTACCCCGATCATGGGTTTTCTAGTCTGACCCCCAAACATTACTTTTCTTTGCTAAGGCCCTCTGTCTGATGGGTGTATCCAGATTTCCAGGGCAGGCTGAGACTGTGCAGGTGTGAGCAAACTCGCTTTGTTACTCAGAACACTTATGTAGGAGACACCTGAAAAGAAACACCTTGGGAACAAGGGAACGGGGAAGGGAGTGGTCTCTCGTTAAAAAGCACGAGAGCACAGGAGCATGTACATCATTGCTTGGCAGTCTCCACACCTGTGGTGTAAATAGCCATGGGATCACTTGTATAAATAGCCACAGGAGAAGTTAGTTGAGGCTCCTACTAAGACTGACTGCTGGGTGGCGCTTGTGGCTCAAAGGACTAGGGTGCTGGCCCCATATGCCGGAGGTGCGGGTTCAAACCCAGCCCTGGCCAAAAACTGCAAAAAAAAAAGGACTGACTGTTGCACCTTTGAGGCACCCTGGCACCTCTGACCTGACTGAGACAACTGGCTTCTCCTGATGGGGAGCTGTCCCTGACTGAGACAACAGGCTCCCCGACAGCTATAGGGAACCATACCATGAGCAAGCTTGTATAGTGGTCCATGTCCTGGCAGTTTCAAGGGCCAGGGCCAGCGACCTAGCATCCCGGCTCTGCCGCACTTACTTATATGTTTTATGACACGTTGCAACTCAGACTACAGGGATTCATAGTCGCCACCACCACAAGCCCTAGTAAGGCAGGCTCTGAGGTCAGGGGAGAATGTTGTGACTGGTCCTAGGTTGCCATGATGGAGCATGGTCAGTCCTGGGGCAGAAGGTGAAGAGAATGAGGCTGAGGGAGACTAAGTAACTGTCCCAGAGTCCCCAGCAAAGGACACTACCCCAGGACAGCTGGTTTCCACAGCCATAGCATGCCACTTCTCACAGACTAGTTTATTTATTTAAACCAAACTATTTATTTGGGTTTGGACATTTTAATCTTTATTTTGAAATAATTTTAGACCTACAAAAAGGTTGTGAAAATAGCAAAAAGCATTCTCATATGTCCTCCATCCCACCCCCTCAAATGTTAACATCCCAATACAATGCCAAAAACTTAGGAAGTTAACATCTGTATAATATTATTAACTATTCCACAGATTTTATTTACATTTAATTAATTTTCTGATTAATATTATTTTTTCTGGCAGGACCCCATGCTGGATCTCACCTTACAAGTGTTTTAAATATCGGGTACTCTCGGGGACTTCTGTGAGCAGGTGACACCTCACTCTCAGGGGTCTGCAGGGTAATTGCTGAATAAGGCCCACAGCTCACTCCTCCCTCATTGGGAGGCTGGATTACCTCACAAAGCTCCCATGGGGTCACAACAAGATAGCAAAAGCTAGTGCAGGGCCTTCAGGTGCAGTGGATCCAGCAAGTGGGTGCAGTGGTGAGTGGGTAGCAGGTGAGTAAGGAGAACCTGTCTCTAGAGGAAGCACAGAGAACAGTCGATGGCCTGGTAGGACAGCTGGAACCCAAGGTAGGTAAGTAGAGTGTACCATCCCTTGTTCCTTATTACAGAAGGCTTAGATTTCAGTTCAAATATCACCTTCTTCTCCTTCCCACAGATGGACCCCCTCTGTCCAGGACTCCAGCTCTCACTGCAGAGCACTGATGGGGCTGTTCTGGGGGCTTCCTTCCCTCCCTGCTAGGTGTGAAGGGAGGAAGAGAGATTAGCACACCTTGCCAGTGAGAAATTCCTCTAGCCTGGATCGCTGAAGGATCCAACGGGGTCAGAACGGCTAGAAAACAAACTGAATAAAGAGTAGGATGGGCGGCCCCTAGAGGGGTTTCCCTGGCTGGCCTTTGGTCAGGGTTCTGAAGGATAAAGCTCAGGTCTCAGTCTCTGTTAAATGTAGGTGAGCTGTCTCCCTGGAAAGCCTGCGTTCACAAGAGCCTCTGTGGAAGAGAAGTGAGCAGCTGCCTGGCCACCCCAGCCTGGAAGTCACAGCGGGGCAGGAGGCTCCTGAGGCTGCAGAGATGGGAGTTGGGTGCTGGAGAAGCCTCCTGGTGCTGCTGGTTGCCCTGGTCCTGGAGGTCAAGTTGTATAAATTCCAAAGGTGGGAGGGCTTCAAGGAGGTACCCATGAGTAAGCAGAACATGGACCCCACGCTTGACTTCTTTATTCAATCCTACAACAACGCCAGCAACGACACCTACTTATTCCGCGTCCAGAAGCTTGTTCACAGCAAGACGCAGGTTTGTGGCTTTCTCCGAGCAGGATGCCCCCATTCTTGCACATCTGAGCACATGGGGCTTCCATGTGGCTCCCCGGAAAACCAATCAATGGCAACTCCAAGGGGGGAGCAGATTCATGGGGAATGGGTGCATTTTAGAGCTGTTCAGGTTCCAGAGTTTCCTAACCCATACTTCCACAGAGAAAGATGTCTGTTGAGGTTCTCAGCTACTCTTGCTGGGAAGAACTGCCTTTCGTTCTGATGCTGAGGCTACCAGAGTGACAGCACACAGAAGTGACTTAGTTTTCTCTAGAGGTCTCATTTAGCAAAATGTGAACACTCTGTGTGGGTTGCCCCCACCAACAATATTGTTTCAATGTCCATGGTTGTAAAACCTAAGACTGGATTCTCATGTTCTATAAAAACTCAAAATTACACAGAGGGGGTCTGTTGTTTTGGATGGGGTGGTCCTGGAAGGAGTGAAGTATAGACTTCAACCAGATCACCTCCTCTTTTGTTTTACATAGAAAATTTCTCTGAAATATGTCAATTGAAGGATGACAGAGGAAAGAAAAGTTGCTTGACAGCCACTTTTATTGATCCAACCTCCTTCCCTCAGACAGTAAGTTATACAGTTATCCTTCTGTGTCTGGAGGAAACTGGTTCCAGGACCCTGCATTCCAAATCCACAGACACATATCCCCTAGATCATCCCTGGTGCAATATAAATGCTATATGGGTAGTTGTTCATAAGGAATAATGGCAAGATCAGAAGACTGGATGTGCTCAGTGCAGACACAACCATCCGTTTTTTTCCTGAATGTTTTCAATCTACTATTGGTTGGATTCACAATGTGAAACCTGCAGATTCCAAGGGCTGAATGTATATGTTAAGGCAGAGAAAATACCATATCTTACACTTGGTTCAACTGGCTGGATTTGGGAACAAATAGTTAGCTAGGGCAAGAGGTCCCTAAGCAGACAAAAGGAAATAGGCAAATGAGGAGGGCACATGGGGAGTGCACGTGGGCAGCGTCTGACACACAGGCTACCTGGCAGAACCTGGGCGTCCCGAGGCTCCGGGCTCAGGAAGACACTTTCACTGCAAGACAGCAGTGTGGCTCATCTGACTTGCCTTGGTTCATTTTCCCAGGGGCAAGTCTGACACTCCAAGGAGGCTTGACTTGTGAAGTCAACCCATTATCATTAATGGTTAGCTGTTAAAGAATAGTTTATAAGCAAACTCTTAACATTCATGTTGATTAATGGACAGAGAGAGCCTACCCCTTGTCATCTGGGGTGATTTTGGCAGGAGTCTCTGGGTACCACCATGACCAGACATAATTGTGTCTGTGCAAACACCTCACAGAGGGGTACAGGAGGTAGGGCTGGGGGCTTCCTGTGCCTGGGCTCTTGGTCCAGTGACATCTAGATCAGCTAGGTCTCTGCTTCCTCCCCTGCAAAGTGAGACAGAACAGGAGGGATGTACTTAGTAGCCCTGACCTCTGGTATCATTTGTAAAATACTTGCTGTTACTATGACTCTTAGAATTTAGCAATCAAGTCTAATAATGAATAAGAAAGTACATTGCATACCGGGATGTTAGTTTAAATCTGCGACCAGTGTGTTAGTTTTTATGCTGGCAGCAAGGTCAGGGTCCCAGGACTGCCCTCAGGCCTGTTTTCCCTGCGGTCCTACCCTAAAATTTTCGAAGAGCGTCTTCCTCCAAGGAGTGGCATGAGCATTCCTGCCTCTGTCACCACTGCACAGAGGACCAAGCCATCTCATGTGGCTCCCCTGCTGACATCTGGGCAAAGCAGCAGGGCCTTCCAGGAGCTTCTCACTTCACCAGGGTGGATTCTCTAGTCCATATGTTTATTTGGGGGAGTCCAGCTCAGCTCCTGACAGGGAGCAGTAATCCCAATAACTACCTGCTAGAATTTCCAGGCTTCCACCTCCCAAGCGTACACAGCCTCATACTTGATCCGGACCAAAGGAAGACAGGTCATGACCCCAGGAAAGGCCTGGCATGTGTCCTCTGTGGCTAATGTATCCACCAGGTTCCCTTCATTCTCATATGCCCTGGGAGGAAATCAGAATTATTTTTGCCATTTTTGCCAAGGGGCTAGATGAGGAAACTGAGATTCAAGGAGGGGGAGGGACTCATCCCAGGGTACAGAGTCTCCCATGAATACAGCCATATTCCCAGTGTAATTCTCTGGTTTCTGGTCTGTTGCTCTCCTAACTCTATAGCTGCTTCCAAGTAATGTTTCTGCTACTTTGCTAAGACAGTACTAATTTCTAATTATTAAAATAATTATGTAGTGAAAAAAGGGATGGAGGCTGCTAAGCAACTTGCCCATAGCCACTGCATCAGTGAATGGGAATGCACCCCCCAAATCAATTTGATTTCCAAACCTAGGTTGTAGCTGCATTACTAAACTGTATGCCTGGAGGTTAGTCAGGAAGGAGGGCAGAGAGGGAGGAGACACCTGAGGGCCTGGGCTGGCAAGGATAAGATGCTGGTGTCTGCACCATGAGGGGCATGGCAGTGCTCTGTGGAGTTGGGCAACCCAGAATGACAGCCTCCCTGTCCTTAGGGTGGAGGAAGACAGGTGGGAAGTTGTCTGCAGCTGCTGCACACAGTCCCAAAAGTAGATGTGGGAGCCTGGGGCTCAGGGGCCTTGGGTGCCATCATGTCTCCTCCAGCCGGACAAGGAAGTGAACAAGGGCTGTGGCTCTGGGGACTTTACTCTCAGTGCCACCTTCTGTAGGAGAGGCCAGCCACTGATGCTTGGAGCTGCAACTAACAGCGCAATTGTTTCTCGGCAGCTGACAACAGGAGTGGAGTATATAGTCACCGTGAAGATTGGCCGGACGAAATGCAAGAAGAATGACACGATCTATTATTCCTGCCCCCTGCAGAGTGAGAAGCTGAAAAAGGTACGTGGTAGTGCATCTGAGGTGGGGCTTCTGACCAGACCAGGGAGAGTGAGCACTGGGGGAAGCACTAACTGGACATGGGCAATTTTTGTGTCCGTGTGGCAGGGGCCAGCTCGGGCCCAGCCCCAGGGCTGCCTGACACCTCCCAGGGTACCTGAAGAGGGAGGGAGGCCTTTTACTTGGACAGTCCTGCCAGCCTGTGCTGGCACAGCCCTGATCAGGCTCCACCTCCTGGACGCCTCTCCTGCCCAGCTGGGGCCTTTTAGGTGAGAGTAGAATTTCCTCCTTCTTGTTTTGGTCTTGGCTCTCACTCTCTAGGTCTCTGATGATTGTCCAATTTTTTCCTTGTCCTTTTCTGTTTTTCCTGGTCCCTGATGGCACCCCCTGAAAGCTGGCACATGCAGGGTCCCTCTGTATGACTAGGTGTAGGTGTGGGGCATAGGGGATGATGTTGCTGTCTCACCAGGCCTTCATCCCAGGGCCCTGCTATGCTGAGAGCTCAAGGGGCACTTGCTGGGCAGGGCGATCCCAGGGTGTCCTTCTTTTTCTGGCTTCCCTCCCCTAGCCCTTGAGTGTATCTGTGGGCAGCTCCACCTATGTCAGTGAGCAGCCATGGCAATGGCCCCAGATTCCCAGAACAGGCCTGAGAAGCAGCAGCCTTTAAAAATATTTCACCAGAAGCAGCTCGGCACCTGTAGCACAGTGGTTATGGCTCTGGCCATATACACTGAGGCTGGTCAGTTCAAAACCAGCCTGGGCCAGCTAAACAACAATGACAACTGCAACAAAAAAATAGCTAGGCAGGTGCTTATAGTCCCAACTACTTGGGAGGCTGAGGCAAGAGAATTGCTTGAGCCCAAGACTTTGAGGTCACTGTGAGCTGTGACACCATGGCACTCTACTGAGGGCACATAGTGAGACTGTCTCAAAAAAAAAATATATATATATATGTGTATATATACACATATACACATATACATATATATGTATATATACACATACCTATTTCACCAGAAGCTGATTATCTCTTCTCTTTCTTCTTCCCGTTGCAGAATTTGATTTGTCAGTCTTGGATATATACCGTGCCCTGGATAAACTACTATGAGCTTTGGAACAATTCTTGCCGGGAAGACTGAGCCCTCGTGCAGGGACCCTTGATGAGCCTCCGATGGGTGCCCTGTGTGCTGTCTGTTAAACAATTCTAAAGAAACTTGTCTCCCTCATTGGGGTCTTGCTAAACACACAGGCACACACATAGTCACACAAATGCACACACATTCTCTTAACCTTCACAGCCACACAACAGCAGCATCCATGCAACACCACCTTGCACACACACTCACATGCTCCCATTCATATGCACACACACTATCACACCATTGCACACTCACCCACCTACTCACACACTCACTCATTCACATACACCTTCAGTGGTCTTTAAGAGCTCGTGCTATTTGGACAGAATGTTGAAGAACTTTGGGGAAACTTCATCATCCTTTGTGCCTCAGCCCAGCTCTGTCCACCTTTTCTGGATTCAGGCACATCCCTAACCTCTGGCCCCAGCGCAGGGGGCCCTGTTTCTTCTTCCCACATGCACAACACTGTGACTCACACATGTCTGTGTCTGAAGTTCCCACGCTCCACTAGGAGGACTCACAAGGCTCAGGATGCATTCACGGCTCATTATGGTGAAAGGATGTAAAGAAACTCAGCAAAGGCAAAAGATATACAAGCGAAGTGCAGAGAAAATCAGGGGAGCTTCTGGAGTCCCCTCCTGGTGCTGCCACACAGGGCATGCTAATTCCCTACAGAGAGCTGTGAGGACACGTCAGCCTTGTTAGGACTCAGCGCTCAGGGCTCTACCGGGGGTTGGTCACGTAGGCAGGCTCTGCCCGGTACCTGCCAAAATGGCAGACTCCTGGCAGAGGATAGGTGTTCAGCACCAGCCTGTGACTGGCATAGATGGAGCCACATTGAGCCCTCTTACTGCACAGGGAAAGTTTTCCATCAGCATAGGGAGCTGTCTACCCACAAGTCCCCAGACTCCAGCCTATGCTGGTCTTGTGAATTCCTCCCTGCATGCTGAGTCACTGGGCCTCCCATGTTCTTCCTGCTGGTGAAATGAGACCTGTGATCTCTCCCCTCCTGCGACCTGGGCATGGGCAGGGTCTGAGGGTGCCTCACGAGCACCCTGACTGTACAGGCACTGCTGCAGCTTGAGAGGCTGTCACCAAGGGAGGGGCATGAGCACACACGTGAGAGCCTGCCAGGAAGTCCTGAGAGAGGAGAGGAGGAAGCAAAAGAGTCACAGTTGGTAACTCTCCTGAAGGCGGGCAGAAAGCACCCAGGGCTGCAGGTCTAAGGCTGCTGAGAACTGACTTGGCACATGGCCCTGGCCTGCCCTGCTCACTTTCTCATTGGTCCTCTTGACAACCCTATGAAATGGCATCTCTTGCCTCCAAAGGTGACCCCTGTCCAGATTCTAACATCACTGCTTAGTTTCCTTCATTTAACATACTGGTGGTGCTGTTGCATTTTTGTGTAGAATTCCACTGTGTAAATACCACAGTTTACTTATCCATGTACTGGTAATGTACTTCAGGGTAGTTTCAGCCTTAAGAATAATATTCACAGTAAGTGTGCTCCTGTCTGTCTAACGGACACGGATGTGCACGGACATGCAAGTGTCTCTACGGGGGTATGTGCCTAAGCGCAAACTTGTTTGGTAATAGGATGTGCCCGTGTTCAGCCTTTAGCTATTTTTGCTCAAGACCTTTTAATATGTCTTGTGTTTTGCTTAATTTGCCTTTCTAATATTACTTATTCATGAAAATCTTGTTCAAACTCTACATTCTTACTTTTTTATGTCATTTGTTTATAGATTCTAATTGTTCAATTCTTGTCTTTATTTTATGCAATTTCACACTGACACTTCTTGTAATGTTTTACCAAACTTTGTAGTGTAGCTTTGAATTACTAAAGGGGATCTCTCCCCAACCCTCCACCCACCTGACTTTTATAATTGGCAAATGAAGGGTCAGCAGGAGCCGTGTCTGTGGTGGGACTGGGCCCTGATTAGCCTAAAGAGCAGCACAGCAGAGACCTCTGGAATGGACAACTTCCAAGTCTTGACTGTGGTGGTGCTCACATGCATGTACACGTGTAACTAAATGGCATGCACGCTTGGGTGGCGGCGCCCCTTTCCTGGCTCTGATATTTTTCTATAATGATGTAAGATGTAAGCATTAGGGGGAATTGGATGAAGGATGCAGGGGACTTTTCAGTTCTGCCTTTGTAACTTCTGAATATAAACAATGCTGTCATTTTGAAGCCAAGAGATGAACAGGCACAAATGTTCCACCTTCTCTTTTCTTTCTCCCAGAGGACAGTAACCCTGGCCTCAGGGCCACAATAGCCAAGATAGCAGAGAATGTTGAATGTTGACTAATATTTTTATCACTGCTGCTGCCAGGATTCCTGCTTGTTATTAAGGTTTGAGTACCTGCTGTGTGTTAGGTACTGTGTTAAGCAGGTTTTATGCATTATCATCATTAATCTTCAGAACTACCCCAAGAAGGTATTTTATTCTCAGTGAAAGATGAGGAAATTGTAGGTTAGCATTACCCCAGACCTGTGGCAGAGGGAAATCCCGCCTGAGCCCTGCCTGAGACAGGGAGACTAAAACCAAAAAAATTTGTTTGTTCAAAGCTCCCAGCTATTTCAAACTGGTGGTGACTCGGTGTGGACACTGCATCTTGTGACTCCCAGTGCAGGGAGGGTCTCCACAGTGCTCTGACTATATTCTCAGGTCTTCTCTTGCCGTTCACACCAGCTCCACTTTCAAATACCCACACTGGTGCCCCTTTGCCTGTGGCTTCTCTCTGCTACTTGCTCTGTCCTGGAGCCACCCTAGGCCAGAGATACTAGGGGAAAGCCACCCTCAGACAATACTGACTAGAACTTTTGAATAAATGCTTCATCTCCCTCTTCCCTCAGGTCGTGAAGGCTGTGTGCGTTTGTGTGTGTGTGTGTATGTGTGCTTTCTGTGGGGTCCCTAGAATTTGCCACTGGTATCAGACCCAACCCCAGGCTTTTGCCTAAGGTCTTGGGGATAATACCCCCCCCCCCAGGGGATGTGAGTGAGGGCAGATGTGACCCAGTGGACTTCCTGACATCACCACATGTAGGAGATGAGCCTGGCCACATTGTCTGAAATCCTGAGTCAAGCCATTGAGATTAAGACACTTAATCTCTACTGCTGACATGCTGTGCCTGGAAGAGATGCCTCTACAACTCCTGGCTTCTCTCCTCAGTTGTTCCTCTCCTGGAGGAATTAATCTGGTCTATTTGGGAAGGATAAACTGGGCATTGTTCAAGTCCTCCTTCCCACAGTGAGCACATATTTTTCCTTGCTCCTCCAGGAGAAGGATGGTGGTGGACAGACTTGTTCTGGTCCCATGTTGCTGGTGCGAGGAGGTGGAAGTCTAATTCTCGAGTTTGGAATTAGAAAGTGCACTTGCCCACAAGAGTAAGGCACATCTCTCAGCTTAGCTCTTCTCAGTGACAAGGACTCATCTTAATTCTTTGTATTATTTCTTCTTGTTTCTCACTTTTGGCAAGGAGGGGGGTTGCCCTGCCCTGGGCCCCTAGAACCCTCTTATGCTACTTGCAAATATCTCATGGCTGTTCACGTACTCTGGGCATCTTCCCTCCTCCTTGTTCTCCTACTCATCTTCCCCATTTAAAAATCTGAAGACTCCTACCTGCTCTGGGGTTAGGGCTGCAGGAACTATTCAGGTCCCTTCATCTGGACTCCAAAACTGCTGTGGCCTAGCAACCTTCAGATGACATTACCGTGAGCTGAAGAATTTGGAAAAAAATAAAAGAGCAGACTCATGGTCCTGAGAGCCAAGGCTGGCGACATTTATTGTGTGCTGTGAGGCCACTGCTCATCACAGGACTCTAGACACAGGTGTGCTCCAGGCATCTAGCCATTGTTGCAGTTTTTGCTCCGGATTTTGTACTTTTCAAACCAGGGTGCAGCAAACACTGAGAAGTTGCATGTGATTTGCTAAAACAAATAAAATACCTCCTAAAATATTAAAAAATACACAAGGTGAAATTTGAAAAGGATAAAAGACATGAGGATGAGAAAAATGACACCACCTCACCACCCCTCCAATCCGATTGATATTTATTTTTATTTCAGACACTTAGTAGTAATACTGCTAGGATCACTCCATAAAATGTCCTTCTGTTTGTAGCCATATTTTCAGAATAGTAATCAAGTGGCAATCCTGCCCATATTCACCATGAGAACTACTAATTCCTTTTCTTCCCCTCTTCATTTTTACTCATTTGGGGTTTTTTGTTTGTTTGTTTTTTAGTTCAAACCTTTCATTACCTGGCCTCTGTTGGCTCCATCAATCCATCCATCCATCCATCTTTCAAACCAAACATTTATCCTTCCCTTTATTTACCCAGCTGTCCACTCATCTATTAATTCATTTATCCATCTATCCTCCCACCTGTCCAAGCATCCACCCACCCATCCATCCATCTATGCATCTAGCTATCTATTCGTCCATTCATCTATCCTTCTACCAGTCCACCCGTCCACCTGTCCACCTGTCCATCCATCCACCTGTGCATCTAGCTATCCATTTGTCCATCCATTCATCTATCCTTTCCTCTATTATTCTTTCTTTTCAGTCCATCCATCCATCTCTGTTTCTTATCCTCCATCCTTCATCTATCTATCTATCCATTTGTCCATTGCCGTATCTCTTTTTTCTCTTTATTCTCTCCTAAATTTGCCTTTTTCTATTTCCTTCTTCTTCCATAATGAAAAATCAATACTTTAAACATGCTTGGTGTGTTATTGATTATTTCTTAGTGTGATTTTGTTTTCCTGCTCTTCATTTGAAAGTCTGGGGTGGTAGGTGGGAGGCTTAAGTATTTGCATTTCCCTAAACTGGGATTCAGGATACCAACTCCACCAATTCAATCTCTTAAGTAAAAAAATTCATTTACTTTTACTTTACTATAATCTTCAATTACTCTTTTTGTAGATTTCATGATTTTATCCAGGGAAAAACCAAAGAAATCTACCTTGCTAGATTTTGAAGAATTATCCATGGAGAAAGTAAAGAGGAAGGCCATGGATGGACACATTTCTGTACTGAGAAAACCCCAGCCACAATGGTAAGTATGTGACCATTTAATTTATGAACCAAACCAGGACATGTTATAAGCAACAAAGAATTCTGTTAATAATTATACTTCTTAATATAATTTTAGTTAGGCATAAATCAAAACTATTCCAGGCAAGGTGAGCTGTCCGGTCATGGTAGTTTTAATTCATTTGGGGAAATTCCAGAGATTTGAAGGGCATGTAGGACTTGTAACCTTCAAGGTCTCTCCATATGTGGGACTCACCCTGACAGTGCATACTTCAGTTTGCTGACACTTCAGGGGCCAGAGCTGCCTTTGGGGGGAAGGTAGCTGGCATATCACACACACACAGGTAATCCCCCTCACGTCACCCTCAGCACCAGCTAGATAATCTCTGATCTTGTTTTCCCATTTCCTCCTTCCGCTTGCCAAACACTGCTAGGTGAAAGGCATGCTACACGCCCCTGTTACTCTGATGTTCAGATATTTAGCCGGTGTGCCAGCAAGTCCCACAGCTGCTAAAATACTGTCAATAATTGGCTGCTTACCTGGCCTAGAGCGTCTCCCAGCAGCCTGGCTAGCTCACCTCCTCTCAGGACCTCTCAGCCCTCTCACAGTCCTTCCCACAGTGAAGGGGCCATATGATGGTGGGCCACCTTCACAGCTTCTCCCTGATAAAGGAGGTGTTATTGTATTCTTTCCAAGTGAGTTTGGATATGCCCCCCCCAAATTCTACTCTGTCTCATCCTAAAATCACAGAAAAATCCCATGGAAAAGTGAATTCTCCAAGATAAAGTGCTTTTACCCAGTACCTTATGAAGCTCCCCTTCCTGGGGGACACAGTTCATGGTCTCTGACTTCCGGCAAGTGGTCCGCCACATTTCCACAGTAAGGTGATACTCCAAGTGGTCCGTTATCTGTGGGCAGTAAGTAGCAAGGAGAGATGGCTTAATCTCTTCTCCCTGCCCTGTAGCTTCTGCCTAGTCCCCAGCAGAAGGTGGACTTTTTCTCCTCTTCCTTTCTGAGTCCATGGTTTATTCTGTCATTCAAAAAGAATTCACCAGAAGCCACCAGAAATACCATCTTTCCATGGGTAGAACTCCCCCCCGGATAACACAAATGATGCCAATGATTCTGGGCGGGGATCTATAAACTTTTTCTGAGAAGGGATGGGGTCTCCAGCCTATGGTGTGCTGATATTTTAAGGATGGTTTTGTTTATCTGTGGTGTCAGATATCCCAAAAGCATGCATGGACCTTTTATTTTGTTCATCAGCTTTTGTTAGTGTTTTCATATTTAATGTGTGGCCCAAGATAACTCTTATCCTTCCAATTTGTGGCAGAGAAAAAAAAAAAAACAACTAGATATCCCTGGATAGTAAATATTTCCCATTTTGTGAGCCACATGGCCCGTGTTATAACTACTCGGTTCAGACACTGCAGCCTGAAAACAGCCCGGGCAGCTGGGCCACAGTGACCTGTTTACAGCAGGCCTGCAGATCTGGCCCTTGTGATGTAGTTTGCTGTCCTGGGTTTCATTTAAGTGCATCATTAATTCACGCTACTGAATTTATGTTTCTCTTAACATGTCCGCTCCAAAATGACTGAGGGCAAATGGGCCTGAAGTGGATCCTTCCCCTGTGCAGCAGTGGGGCCCCCTGACGTGGGCGCATGGTGAGGGGAGAGAGAGGAAGTCACACCAACCTGCGTCAGGATCTTCAGGACTCGGAGGATCCTAAAGTTGTACTCGTCGTTGCTTTCCTTGTTGTACTCATCGACCACAAACTGCAAGGTGCTCTTTGAGTCCGTTTCCTCTGCGGACACCTCCCTGATGCTGATGCTGGTTTTCTTCCTTGCTTGGTAGGTGAGGGCCACCAGAGTCACCAGGATGGCCAGTAGGGGCCGTGGGGTCTGCCAGGGCCTCACCATCTTCCCTCAGCTGGGGAGGAATAGGAAGAGCCCACTGCTCGTGCCCCAGGACCCGTTGGATCACACTAAGGCTATGCTCCCCTGGCCAGATTTAAGGCCGCCCTTCTCCTCCTCCCTCTTTATCTACATGTCTGGCAAGCTCTCTCCCACCTTCTTGCATTCTTTTTATATGAGTTCATCTCTCTCTCTCTCTCTCTCTTTCTCCCCTACACACACACACACACACACACACACACACACGCACAGACACCCCCCTCCCATTTCCTTCCTTTCCAGGGTTGATCCCTCAGCAATATAGCCCTCTGTGGGTCCCAGGCCTCTGCCCGCTGAGCCCACCTGAGCAGGGGCTGTAGGAAGTCTGGGGATGGAGCAGGACTATGGGAGGCAGGGCTCTGGGGCTGTCTTCCCTGGAAGGCCCCCACCCCTGCCAGGCCCTGAAGACCCACTCTGGGAAACTGCCTTCCCCTGAAGGACAAAGGAGCAGGGGATCCCCAGAAAAGTGAGAGCCTTGCCTCTGACACAGATGATGTCTGCGTGGTGCCACGTCCTGGAGTGGCCCTGGCTCAGCTGGTAGTTGTCTTAGAGGAAGAGGAGGTGGAGAAGGAGCAGGGGTGGAGGCTCTGTCTGCAGGTGTGAGGCATCCAAGAGCTTTCCAGCTGTCACTCTGCTCTCCCAGGGCAAGACCTATGGGAGGACCTGGCTTAGAGTACAAGTAGAGAAGGAAGAAGCCACAGTTGGAGAAGGTGGCACTCAAGCCTGGTGCCACTCAGTGAGGTGACCATGTCACATGCTATCACTAGGAAGCCTTTCCTGGTGTGATTTGGAAAGGTGCAAGGAAAAGCTGTGGGGTGTTGGTTCCTTAGTTGCAGTGAGCTCAGGTACTCCCTGAAGGCAGGACAGCTGAGTATTGCCATCAATGGTCAGCTGGGCCCGCATGCCTTCCAGGAGAAGTAGTGATGATGAAGTAGGGCCCCTCCTAACACCCCCACAGACGCCTACATACCCACACTCACATCAAAACACACACACCTCCACATGACACGCACACCTGCGTACCCACACACCCATACTCATATAAAACACATACTCATCTCACACACCAACACCACATACACAGACACACAGATACTCCACTCCCACCTTCACAGGGGCACAGTTCTTTGTATTAATTAAACACAAAGGACAGCAGAGTTGTAACCAAAAGGGCTTGCTTAGGCCACAGGTCACTGCCGCCTCACTAGAACTCCTTTCTTTCGGTGACAGCCCCTTCCTACAGGAATGGCAAGGGACCTGGCAGTTGTACCCTCAAACCTCCATCCCCTTTGAAATCATTTTAGGAGAGACCTTCTGCTTTTCTTCCCAGCCAAGTATTCACAAAGAACAGAGAGGACAGGAAAGGGGGGAAGTATCCCAGGAACAAATTGTATTGGGTTGAGGGTCACTATTTGGAGCCCAGTGGAGGTTGGCAGAGGGTGCTGGCATCATTGTAGCAAAAAGCACTATGGAGGGGCCTGTCTAGGCTTCCAGGACTGCCTAGATTTGCCCAGGGGCAGGAAAATAAAACTGAAGAAAATGAAGCCCTGAGCATCAGCCAGGCCCAGGGTAAAGCCTTCATGGCCACACCCCTAGGCACACTCAGTCAGCTGTAAGTGGGATATCAATGCTCTTCTTGGTGGGTTGCTTTGATACTTAAGAGCCAATGGAAATGACTGCACCGTCTCTTCCTCTTCAGTTATAGAACTGCATTTTTGGGGGGCAGGGGTATGGGACTGCTCACAATAAAGACTGCATTTCCCAGCCTCCCTTGCAGTTGCAAGTGCCCAATGACCAAGAGAAAGGTAAAATTATTGATTGAGACCTATAGGAATTTACCCTGTACAGAGCTAACTCAGGTGAGAGGAGTCACTTTTGCCTTACCTGCAGTTGGGAATGACACCATGATGGCTGGAGCTCCAGCAGCTCAATTGGAACCTGAGGTAATGTGGAGGATGGAAGCCAACTCTGAGGAGGGGAAACTGAAAGTGGAAGGAGCCTGGTGTCTTTGTGCCTTTGTCAGTTTTTGGAGTAACAATGCCAGCCCTATACTACCATCCCAACTTCTTTTATAGAAGAAGATAAACTCTCATGTGTTTAAACCGCCATATTTTTGGTCTCTAATTGCCACAGCCACACTCTACTGCAAATTGAAACAGAATCTGACACAGTAAATGCTCAATACATGGTGAGATTATTGTGAAATGATCTGAACAATATTTATGAAATTTTATTTTCCACTTTCTGGTTTAGATCATCCCCTAAATAGTGTAAATGCATTTGAGATGCTTTGAAGAATTTGGGAGACCAGCAGGATTTGTAGAAAGGGCATTTTTATACCTTTGGCAGAAACACAACCTGGGGAAACCAATGTAGAAGTGATCCTGCAAACATGGGCTGTCTCTAGAGCTTGCTCCTTGCTGCCAGGCCACTGGAAGCCGCTGCAGACCCATGGCCAGCTGCAGTCATGACCAAACTGGTTGTCTATGCAGAGAGGCCAGAGGGGGCAGCATAGAAGGTTTAGTATAGTACATGAGTCCAGATGGGGTCAGGGAAGAATGGGCTGTCAGGCAGCCTGGGAATGCAGGTTGGGGAAAAGGGACTTCATTCATTCATTCTTGTTCATGCACTTATTCACTCAAGGTATTTTTGAGCAATGACTTTGTATCAGACCCTAGGGATACAGCTGTAAATAACCAAAGTCCTACTCTGTGCATTTCCATGCCAGTGATCTTTGAGAGGTGTCCTGAAGAATGACGCAGTGAAATCTCATGACCACTGACTTGGCACAGAGGATGAGGCAGAGAGATAACCAAAGCTTAACCCTTGGGCAAGTGCATGTGAGTGCATGTGTATGTATGTGTGTGTTGTGAATATGTATTGTGTGTACATGTGCACATGTGTGTGCAAGTGTGTGAAAGTGCAGAGTGTGGCAGACACATCCACCACGCCTCTCTGGTAGAGCTGCTGTAGAGCACTATGTGCCGCATATACACATGGACATCCAGCACTCGGCAGGGTGGGAGTAAGGGCTGGGGCTCAAAAAGAGTTCCTCTTGTTAATGCCCCAGGGGTCTGACTGTGACCCCTACTATGTGCACCTACTGTGTGCACTTTCTGCTGTACAGATCTGGCCACATTCATCTCCGAGCTCAGAGGGCAGCCAGTCTGTCTCTGCCTACTCACCTCCGTCACACCTCACCAGCTCCCTCAGGTCCCAGATAACAAGGCAAGTGGGCAGCACCAAAGAAGCTGGCTAGAGGACTGAGATGTCTCCTCCCACAGGTCTCACCGGTGTCCTGTGGGTTTTCTTCCTGTCACCCACTCACCTTCCTGGCCAGCATGAGCAGAGGCCAGGGAGCTGAAAGCAGGAAGCAGGGAGCTGGGAGCAGAGAGCAGGGAGCTGGGAGCTGGGAGCAGGGCCTCACGTCCCCCCTGTCCCTTAGCCCTGTGCTCTTCCCCCCACCCCTGCTGGCTGGAACACAGCCCTCCTACAAGCCTAAGTCTTGGCCTCTTCCTCTGTGTTCATCATTGATGTGGGCCCACGTGTCTTCTTTCTTTTTTTTAATTGTATGTATAGAGAGACAGGGATCCCACTCTTGCTCAGGCAGGTCTTGAACTCCTGAGACCTGAAACATTGGGGAGGAAGCTGACAATGAGGTCCCTTGTCATCCCTAAATATGTCATTGAACAATTCCTGCAAACAGATACATTGTTCCCACAGTGCGGTGCAGCTGTTCAATCCGGGGGATGAGCATAGAAGCATCCCTCCTGTTTGTCCTTCGGCAGAGCCTCAGAGGATGTGTACTGGACTCCCAGGACAGTGAGCCTCTTTTTGTCCCCAAGTCCCCTTTCAGACTACCAGGGTACAGGGTCCTCTGCTACATCTGTTCCTCTGTCTGGAGTGGCTCCTCAGTCCTTCCTGCTTATACACTTGGGATCATTCATGACCCTGACACTTTTGAAGGCTCATCATATTTTGGAATTTCCCTAAGTTCTTATTTGTCTAATGCACACATGAGGGTGGCATCATGGTAAGTGCTGTCCCAGGGCTGAAGCCACCCTAGGTCTCCCCAGTCAGTTCCTGTGGACCTCAGTGAGGGCGTGTCTCCCACCACTGGCTTGAGGCGCAGGCCAAGCTCAGCTCCCCTGTGGAGTTCTGAAGGTTTCCTTCTCCCTCCTGAATCCTTGTGCAGCTTGGGAAAGGAAACCTCAGTTCAGCAGTGCTTTGCCATCTGCCTTTGCCCTTCCTGAGAAATAGCAACAATAAGACCCTCTGAAAGCTAAGGAATAGACTATCTGTACCGCAAATATGTTTATCATCTGAAATTCAAGGTGAGAGGCATGGCATGGGGCCGTCCGCCTCACTCTAGGTTCCTTGCAGTAGCTTCTGCCAGCCTCTCTGCCTTTTCCGGAATCCACCCACTCTTCCAGCAATGTTCCTTAAGATACCCACAGAAGTATTTTTGCAAGATGCCAGGAACAAAAATTCTTATTTTTCCAAATGATGAAATAACTGCACTGATCAAAATGCTTGATCCTGGCTCTGATTTATGGAAGAATGATTGAAGAAAACACATTTTTCGTTTGTTTGTATAAAATAAAAAAATCCAGACCTACTCTTCAGAGCTCTTGAAAGGATGAAATATTCTACTACCAGACAATAACTCTGCTAAGTTCTTCTGGGTTTCAGTGGTTCCCTGGGAATGACCAATCTCAAATGAGACACAAGAATTGGACACCTGAGCAAAGATGTTCTAAGACCACTGAACTCTGCAAGAGCCCAGCAGGAGAGGCGCCGCTCCCAGAGAAGCTGACCTCGCTCCTGGTGCTCTTGGGAGACACAAAGGTCCCAGAAAGAAGCAGCAGCCCCCGGCCAGCTGGGAGGTCAGGGGTCCAAGCAGGTCAGGCGTTGAGGATTTGTTTGGGGAAAACTGAACTCTTTCCTTCTGTTCCCACTCCACTGCCAGACTGGGCACCAGAGAACATTACAGGGAAAATGTGTCTTCAAACCAGAAACTTCTCTCTTTGGTGATTATGAATTTTCCCAAATTCCTGATTTTTTATTATAATAAAGCATATGTAACATAAAATTTGCCAGAGTCTCACTTTGTTGCCCTCAGTAGAGTGCTGTGATGTCACAGCTCACAGCAACCTTCAGCTCTTGAACTTAGGTGATTCTCTTGCCTCAGCCTCCCAAGTAGCTGGGACTACAGGTGCCCACCACAACACTCAGCTATTTTTTTGTTGCAGTTTGGCTGGGGCCGGGTTTGAACCCTCTGCCCTCAGTATATGGGGCCGACGTCCTACTCACTGAGCCACAGGTGCCACCCCACATTAGTCATTTCTAAATATGCAGTTCAGAGGCATTGCGCACACTTGCCTCGCTGTGCAGCCGTCAGCATCATCCAGATCCAGACCCTCTTTATCCTGAAACTCTTCACCTATGAGTACACAGTGTGATGGCCAGCACTCTGGAACATGAAACTCTGTACCCATTAAATAACAACAACATCTAGTTCTCTCCCTCCAGCCCCTGGCAACCTCTGTTCTGCTTTCTGTCTTGGTGAATTTGACTCCTCTGTACACCTAATATAAGCAGAATAGTGTGACTGGCTTAATTCACTTAGTACAACATCTTTAAGTTTCATCCATGTTGTTGAGTGTGGCATGATTCCTTTCCTCTTTAAGACTGAACGATATCCCACTGAATGGAAATGCTGCATTGCACTTATCACTCATTCATCCATGGACACGGGGCTGCTGCCACCTCTTGGCTATTGCAAGCAGTGCCTCTGTGAACACAGGTGTGTGAATGTCTGCACAGTCCTGAGCTTCTAGTTTTGCACCTTTGACAGTGAAGCTGTCCTGGGCTTCTGTCTCCAGCAGAAGCCCAGGAGCCTTGACCAGGCAGCTCTCTGCTTTGCCTGTGACTCTTCAGGGGGTAGTTACATGATCCTGTCCTGAGGAGCCTGATTGATTGATTCTGAAAAAAACTTTGCCAGGAGCAGCAGCTCAGCACAGCATGTCCCCACCTGCTCCTTCATGCTGAAATCCCCAACTGGCCATGTCTCCACAGTAAGGACTTGGGCTACAGACACTCCTCGCTGCCCCTGGAAGAGACATCATGGTGAGGGATCCTCAGTCTGTTGTGCAGCAGTGCAGCAATCTCAGCTCTGTCCTGCCAGACTCGAGCAAGGAAGACCTAGAAGGGCAGGAAGGGCAGGAGGGGACTGAGGGTAAGAAAGGAGGTGAAAGGCTGTGGCTCTCAGTGCCACTGGGGAAAAGGGATTCTCTTTGCTTCTGCCAGGGGGCCAAGAATTGGCATTCACTGCCTGCCAAGGAGAGACCTGTAGTAAATTTCCCAAGTGAGATCATGAAGGGCCCTGTCATAAGAAAAAGTGAAGTAAAAATAGATCACTTTCAGAAGCCCAGCTTTGATTCTTTAGAGAACTGAAAGAAAATTTCTATGTGTTAACTACCTAGAATTTCATAGCCAGCAAAATATTCTTCAAAATAAAGAAAATGAGAACAAATAAAAACATTTTTAAAAAATCAAAAAAAGAGTAAAACTTCAAAAATTTACAAATATAGAAATGGCTAAGAATCTGTTCTTTGGTCACAGTAAATAATTATAATAGAGACATAATTTAAAAACCTCTAGCAGCCTACAAATGTAACAGTGTATTTCTAAATAATTTATAGGTCAAAGAAGAAATTACAACAAAAACAAGAAAATTCTTTGAATTGAAAGATAATAAGCATATGACATAGCAAAACTTCTGGAATATATCTAAAGCATTGCTTACAGGAAAATTCATAGCCCGAAATTCATATGTTAGAAATATTTAGGGGACACCTGAATAGAAAAGAGAGAGACTTGGAAAAACCCTCAGGACAGGAACTCCCACAGAAGGAGACTTGTTTAGCGAGGATATAGTTTTTGGAAAAAGCCAAAAGTTTTATCAATAAGATTCAACCAAAATAAGTAGTAAAGAATGTTCTTTACGGGGGAGGGGGAGAGGAAAATTATCCCAGGTCAAAAAAAATAATGTTGAAAGAATTATGCACAGCAGAAGGAAAAATATATTGGTGAATCCAAATGAAGAGTGAATGTATAAAACAATAATATTGCATTATAGGCTTTCAAATATGAATAAGAATTTAAATAAGAATTTAAACACATGACAATAACAGCACATTCGGTGGAAGGGCAGGGGAGAGGAGCGACAGTGTGCTGAGGTTCCCCACCAGCTCTGGTGAAGGGGTTAGTTTATGGCACATTCGAGTCAAGGACGCTCATTACAATTGCTAGAGATAGTTATCACTAAAAGAAGAGTAAAAGGGAAGACCAAAAGCCACTGAGGGGAAGAAATGGAATAATAAAAAGGTCTTGAATAATACAAAAGAATACAAGGAAAAAGAAGGAGCAGAGACACATGAAGTGAACCTAAAATATAGGGATATTGTAGATTTGAACCCAAGCATATCAGCAATGGTCAGTAATATGAGCAGTTGTAAACGGAATAAATGTGTCAAATAAAATACTCTGAAACTGGTTTAAAAAACTGTTTTCTGCTTACAAAGACACATATTAATTAAGATACCATTTGAGAGTAACTATATCATGAAAATACTAATGCAGAGGTTTGACAGCAGAGACTTTAGAGCAAGAGCCATTACTTGAGATAAAAAAAAAAA
>NW_003852811.1:70561-83890 GCF_000181295.1 Otolemur garnettii
ATGATAACAGGACCACCCAGAATATAGAAGGTGTCGCATTTTAAACAAGCATTTAATGAAACCGTATCAAAATATATAAAACAATGATCTATATAAAGCAAGCAAAAAAAAAAGAATGGACAAAAATTACAATCATAATCATAGTGACAGATTTTAATAAATCCTTCAGTAACTGGCAGAAAAGAAGATCAAAAAGCAAATCCAACACCAAACCAAACCAAACTCAACAAAATAAAACAAATTAAAAAGCACAAATGCATAGAAAGTTTCAACAAAATGGCATTCCTGAGACAAATAGATATCTAACCCTCCACTAAAAAATGCAGAATACACATCCTTTTCAAGAGTGTGTAGAATATTGGTCATATCCTGGATAAAAAAAAAAAAAATCTCAACAAACTCAAAGAAGAAAAAGACTGAAGTAGATGTTCTTTGAGTGTGTGGACTTGAGTCAGAAATTGATAAGAGGGGTCCTAGCACTCTGGGAGGCTGAGGGGGGAGGGTTGCCTGAGCTCAGAAGTTTGAGACCAGCCTGAGCAAGAGTGAGACCTCATTTCTACTAAAAATAGTGAAAACTAGCCAGGCATTGTGGTGGGTGCTTATTGTCCCAGCTACTCGGGAGGCTGAGATGGGAGGATTGCTTGAGCTATGATACTGTGGCATTCTACCCAGAATGACAGAGTGAGACTGTGTAGAAGAAAGAAAGAAAGAAAGAAAGAAAGAAAGAAAGAAAGAAAGAAAGAAAGAAAGAAAGAAAGAAAGAAAGAAATCGATGAAAGGAAAGATGATACACAATTAAATAATAATACAGCTATGACAGGCCACAGTTCAAAAAAGAAGTCACAGGGGAAATGAGAGCAGGTTTTGAAGTGAAGAGAAGCTAATCTTTGCCTATCAGACTGGGAAGATAGGGCCAGAGTGCCTCCCAGGAAGGGTCAGGCAGAGGGAAATGTCTCCCATGAACACCCCACCCCCACCCCCTTGCTGGTGACACTCTGAGCTTCCCTGGGCCCAGTTGGTGCTCTGGACTCTGCCAAGGTCACGGGCAGAATTGGCAACTGCCTCTGCTCTCCAGAAATGGGCTCACCAGAGTTTCTGGAGGTTCCTTCATCCCTGATGATTCCTACACCATTAGCGGGGCTGCAAGCAGCAGGATGGAGCAGCCCCGGGAAGGTGCCAGCAGCAGGCCTGTTACACACATGCTGGTGGGCCCAGGGCTAGATGACCTCCTGCTCCACCTTCTGTTTGGAAATGACAAGAGTGACTCAGTGTGGGAGTGGAGAGAGGCGCTGGTCACAGGGAGGTGGTCAGCTGCTCAGGGACCCTAGTGGGCAGGGCCTCACAGGGTCTGAAGCTGGAAAGTGACGTCACCAAAGCCACTGCTATCACCTCCTCCACCAAGATCCCTGGCTCCCAGTTGACTCTGAGGACAACCATGTTTCGGGAAGTGCTCCTGCTTGGGGGACTTATTGTGCTGGGCACCCATGTCTGGACCCTTCATAAAGAATTTGTAGACATCAGTAAGAACCTAGACTATTTTGTGGCATCAGTGCACTTTGCTGTGGCTTGGTTCAATGAGGACAATGTGGAAGAGTATACGTACAAGTTGCTGGGGGTTGGGCAAGCCCAGCAGAAGGTGAGTGGCAGTCATTTCGTCCATTCCCAGAGCTTTCTTCCTGCAATCAGAGCCCTGAGCCAGCACAGTGTCAGCAGGGACTGGCCTGCTCCCTGCTCCTGCAGACAGGGGCCTTGCTCCTCCTGCACACAGCTCAGAGCTTTCTGCATCTTGCCCCATTTCTGTGACCACTGCCTCCCTCTGGGTTTCATTCACAACCCTGAGGTCTGGGAAGCTGCAGAGGTGCCTCAGACCCTGCTGCCCTAGCTCAGCCTTGGAGCCCCTGGGGGAGCGCATTGTGCAGAGCCATGCAAGGAGGGCTGGGCACGAGTGTTTCAGAGCATGTCTCAGTGATGTTGGTCTGTGTGGGAGCATGAGTGTGTGAGCTTGTTGGTATATGTCAGGGTATGAGTGTGTGTTGGTGTATGCTGGAGAATGAGTGTGTGTGTGTGTTGTCAGCCATGAGTCGAGTGCACGCATGTTGGTGTGTGTCAGGCACAAGTGAGTATCATCACCTACACGGACTTTGAGCCCCAAGAGGTCAGCTTTCTAGTGGACTTTCAGATCAGTGTGCCCACTCCCATCCCCCACCCATGCAGACTTCCGACTGTGCTAGTTTCAGTATCTGAGTTCTAAGTCTCTCAGGCCTCCAGAAACGTATTGGGAAGTGATATTTATACTGAAGGCTTTTTATAAAAGCCTAAAGAACATACACAGCAGCCTGGTGCACGTGTATTCACTTCAATGCACATTTGCAAGGAAAGCACTTTCATGCAGTCAGCACACACGGAAAACAGAACGTTCCAGCTAAATTCTATTCTATAACAGGACCTTGGTGTTCTGATTTCTAATCACCATTGTACCCATTTCCTACTCTATGTAGAAGGAACCTCCTCCCTGCGACCAGCACCTCTCTCCCCTGGCTGACTGAGTTCCTCCTGTCATCTCCAAACAGAAGACAGTGTGTGCCTCTGTGTCTGGCTGGTGCGTTCTGGCTGTGAGAGTTGCCATATTGTCAGATGTGGCCGTGGCAGATGCAGGTTCTCTGCTGTGCGGAATTCCACTGTGTGAACATGCCACACCCTTCATCTGCATTCCCTGGTCCAAGAGACCGTGAGGCGTCAGCTGCTGGGGAGACCACCGCAGGGAGGAATCAAGTATATGTTTTAGATCCGTTTAACGGGCACATTTCTGTTGATACACAGAGAAATGGCACACAATATGTATATGCCTGTTTAGATGCATGCTTATAGTCTAGTCTTTTGCCCACTTTCAACTTGTTTCTCTGACTTTCTAATAGATTGATAAAAAGCAAATATTTAGCAGCTGTTTGTATATTTTTTTCCTGACAGACATGGACAATGATATTTTTAATGGACTTGGAAATGAACCGCACAACTTGTAAAAAGCACGGTGACGACATTGACAGTTGCCCATTGCAAGATGGTGCAGGACAGAAAATGGTTTGAGAAAAAAAATTAGCCCCAAAGCACATGAATCTTGTAGGAATGAGAATAGTGTCCAGGAGGGGCTCTGGGAGGAGGCTTAGGAAAGTCTGGGATGGTGCTGGGCAGAATGAGGGTTCCTAATCCCCACCCTCTGGTCTCAGGGCTCCCCCACAAGAGGGCAAGAGGAAGCCATTTCAGTAGACAGAGTCCAACCCCAGGCCTTGTCTGCCATAGCCCGGCTGGCTGCCCACAGACCACCAGCAAATGCCCAAGGCCTTCTCTGGATGGAGTGCTATCTCTGGGTTTCAGCCTGGTTCCTGAGACCGTTGAGGTCCAAGCTGGTGATGCATTCCCTGTGGGCCTCTCTTTTCTTTGGCTCATGTTTGGCTCAGTTGGAGGGCTGTTTAGTTTATCTGGTCACCCAAGCTGTCCCTAGGACATTTCCATGTTGTTCTAAGTTCTGACACTGTCACCCTATGACTGACAGGTGATACAAGGGATCTTGGAGCTTGAGAGTGGGCCTTGATGAGGGTACTGGGGTCAGCAAGAGTGGTCTCACCCTCCTACCCAGCCTGGGGGCAGCCTCCCCTTGGGATGGGTTTGCAGCAAAGCTGTTGGGTCCCCAGTGGTACAGCTATCGGGCAGTCCATTGGTTCCCCCAGACTGGAATGGGGGTCATTTGTCCAGCACTCTGTGTCCTGGGGAGGCTGTGAGTACATAGCATGCCTCAGGGGACAAGCAATGGTCCCAGCCAGGAGCTCTGTCAGGAGTCCCTAGGCTTGGGTGGGAGGATTCAGCTACTTCTGCCGTGGTTCTGATGGAGACTTGGGCTTCTCAAGCCCTGCCCCTTGGTAATTGTCTTCCATTTCCACACTTTATGGTTTGAGGCACCTTTTCCCCACTGCATGCCAAATCTCCTGATGCATTACTGTCTGTCTCACTTTGGTGTTGTAATTATTTTTTTTCAGGTTCGCTGCACTTTTGTAGTAGACGCCCGACCATGGTTTTCCCAGTTCAGCCTTCTGAACAGCAGCTGCAGCGCAGGAACCCATGGTGATGGCGGCCCCGGCTCCTGACAGCAGAAGCCCCCACTTCCTCTAGACTAGAGTACGATGGTCTGTGTTGTCAGTCTGTGCAGCACCGGCAGAATTAAAAAGACATCTCTGCACTTTCTGGGTCCCTGAGCAGTTCCGTACTCTCCATGTCATGTATTTGTTGCAGATGCTACTGCCAGGGGCAAATCACGGTGGATGCACTTTCATTGTCACTACTCAGGCTGCAGGTGCAGTGTGCTGATGAATCACACTGCTGTTTGACTTATGGCAGTTCATGTGGGGCCACTGGTGGGGCTGCGTGTCACTCGTTCCATGACTTTGTTGGAGGCTTGGCCCTTAGTGGGACATGACTGACAGGGTCATGTCCCCAGGGCTCAGATGACAGCTCCAGGATGGCAGCCCCAGTCCCCACAGTTAATCACAAAGAACCCCTCCTTTCTATGGCTATGCAAGAGGCTCCCTGCGTTGTCTTGCCATTGCCTAGCTTTCTAATTTTTAGCAGGCTGATGGGGAAAGGAGTAACCCATTTCACTGGTGATACTTGAAAGGTATAAACCACGGCCCCCAGAGCCGAGGCCGTTGAGGAGATGTCCAGGCCAGGTTTATTGAAAAGGGAGGGTGACCCGCCTCGGCAGCTTGAGGTGGGGCGGCAGTTCGATACCTCTTTTACATGGGGGTGAGGGGTGGGCACATTCAACAAGTGGCCTATCAGGTTTGGGCATGAACTTTTGGGGGATGGGGCTGGCCAGCTCCTCTGTGTCTTTGTTTTAGGAGGAGAGAAGGAGGAGAGGGAAAGAGTCTCTGTGTGGCCTTCCAACAATATTCATTTGCACTTCTTTGGTTAGTAATGTACTTTAGGATATTTTGATAGTCTGTTCATCCCTTTAGAATTCCTTTCTGAAAATGCCAGCCTCATATTAGCTCAGTTTTTTCAAGACTGCATTTTTACAAATGCTTACTGTAATACAACTGTACAACCAAAAGTCCTGGGGGCCAAACGCTGTCAGAGTGCCTCCTTGACTCCAGGTTCCGATGGGTGTTTTTTGAGAGTCAAAAAAGTATAAGGAAAAAGTTACAAAAAATGTCACAATGTGTAGCAGGATGTGCAGGATGTGGGTTGCTTTATCTTGGTGTGGAGAACGCATAGTCTGACACCTGTTGTTTATCGGTCTAACTGGTATCTGCCTTAGCAGTTTCTGCCTAGCTGATTAATTTGTTGTGCATGTGGTTGCAAGTGTTGCTGCTGATGCACAGGCCCTATCCTCATTGTGCCTGTGACTGCAACTTTGTTACAATCACATATGCCTAGCTTTTGCTACTGCCCTGGACATCCTGTTCCCTGTGCCTATCTTGAAATGTCTGTGTTTCCCATACATATAATTTATGGTTCACGATGTAGCAAGCAAGTAAGTTCAAGGTTAAGAATAATGAGAACTGCAATGATTATACATTTCTCCACAATCATTGAATGTTTCATAATTGATTTAATATCTGAATAAAAGACTGGACTTTGTTCTCCCACACCTCTGCAATGGATATTTGTGGCAGGGAAGATAGATCAGGCTCTGGCCTAAATACAATAAGGAAAAGTGAGGCTTCATAGCCAAGGGGCCAACTGGGGGTGATGGAAAACGTCAGGATTATGGGTCCATTCTGGCCAAATGGACCTGGCAGTGCTCTTGCTAAAGGCAGGCTAAGGCAAATAGGCACACCTGGTGGATTGGGGTGAGGGATTCAGTCACCAAGGTACAGAGCTCCAGCTAAAGTGGCTTAGTAGGATTGTTGCTAAACTGGACAACGTAGGCTTGGCACCCATAGCTCAGTGAGTAGGGCACCGGCCACATACACCAAAAGTGGTGGGTCTGAGCCCAGCCCTGGCCTGCTAAACAACAATGACAACTGCAAAAAAAAAATAAAATAAAATAAAATAACCAGGTGTTGTAGTCCCAGCTACTTGGGAGACTGAGGCAAGAGAATTGCTTAAGTCTAAGAATTTGAGGTTGCTATGATGCCACGGTACTCTACTAAGGGTGACATAGTGAGGCTCTGTCTCAAAAAAAAACCCCAAAACAAACAAAAATACTGGACAATGTAGAGATGAATGTGGAAGCCCCAAAGTCAGGGCCTAGTTGAGAAGAGTTCAGAGGAGCCTGACTAGAGTAGACCAAAGAAGAAATCTTTGTCAAGATATAGGAATTCCAAAATTGGATATCTCCATGCAAAAATCGAAGTTGAATCCTTCTCTTACGCCATACAAAATACCAATTCCTTCCTCTTCTTGCAGGAAGATGGAGAGAAAGAACATGCAAACACCATATTTTAGAGGAAAAAGGCTTTATTTTATCCAGTGGAACTTACAACATAGAATAATCCAAAATGGCCACGTTCCCCAACTGGCTTGCTCTTTCCCTTTTTGGCTCCAGTCAAAAAGTTCCGACTCACAGGTACCTTCTCATTGGTCAGTTTGAATCAAGCAGAAGATGCTGCTCCAGCCCCCACAGAACTATAGGATTTCACAGAAGTAGAAATGTCCAGGTCCCAGGAAGTTAAGTCTATAAATTCCTAAGAGCTGAGTCACCATGGAGAGGACCCTACACGTGTATCCTTGGGGTCTTCTTGAGAAGACCTGTTTTCCTGGACCTCATCTTTCCCAGGTATCCTCTCCCCAAACCATGAAACCCCTAGAAGAAAATGTAGGAGAAAAGCTCCTGGATATTGGTTTCCAATACATTTTTAGATAAGAAACCAGGAGCACAGGAAACAAAAGCAAAAATTAATTAAGTGGAATTCCATTAAACAAAAATTTATGCAGGGCAAAACAAAAAGTAACAAAAGGAGAGCACAAACTAAAGAATGGGAAAAAATCTGTAGCTCATGCTCTAGTAAGGGGTGGATATCCAAAATATATAAGGAACTCATACAACTCAATCACAAAAAAATCTTATTAAGAAATGAAAAAAGGACCTGAACAAACATTTTTCTAAAGACATGCAAATGGCCAATAGGTATATGGAAAGATGCTCAATACCACTAATGGGGAAATGCAAATCAAAGCCACAGTAAGAGCTCACCTCTCAGCTGTCAGGACAGCTGTTGACAAAGAGTCAAGAGAAGAAAAAGGGGAGTCCTGGGGCATTGTTGGTGGGAATGTGATTGGTAGAGACATTTGGAAAACAGAATGAAATCTTCTCACAAAAATTAAAAATAGAACTACCATCTGATCTGGCAATCCCACTTCTGGATATATATATATATATCTCCAAAGGAAATGTAATCAGTGTGTAGCAGAGAATCTGTACTCTTGTGTTCCTTGTAGCACTAATCACGATGGCCACATCTGGAATCAACCTAAGGATTCATTGACAGATGAATAGACAAAGAAAATGTGAGATACACAGCAAAGCACACACAAGGGAATATCATCCAGCCTTAGAAAGAGAAGAATCCTGCCATCTGCAATGACATGGCTGAACTTTGAGGACATTATGCTGAGTGAAATCAGTCAGACACAGAAAGATGAGTAATGCATGGTCTCCCAAATTTGTAATAATGGAGAGCAAAACAGTGATTACCATGGTTACCAAGGGTTGGGGGAGGGTAGATATTGGAGAAAGTGTACAAATCTTCAGCTATTCGATAAGTGAGTATTGGAGCCCTAATGTACAGAATGGAACTATAATTAATAATTTATATTGCATAGTTGACATTGGCTAAGAGTATCTCTAGTGCTCTTACCACAAAAAATGTAATTCTGTGAGGCAATGGATATGTTCATTATCTTGATTATGGAAATCATTTAGCAGTGTAGACATGTATTATTAAAACATCATGTATGAAAAATAAAATAAAAAAATCATATGTATACACTAAAGACATAATAATTTTTGTCATTTATACTTCAATAAAATTAGAAACAAAACCCCCAAACCCTGCAACCATCTCCCACCTCAAAATTCCACATAGGAATCCCAACATGAGAGAAAAATTAAAAAGACAGAAATATTTGAAGAAACAAAGGAGATGCACTTTCCAAAATTAAAAGAAGACAAAAGAGCTCAGGTATAAAGTCTTGGCATCAACCAGCTGCAGCTGTGTGAGAAGTAGCCGCCCACTCTCAGGCACACGGCATTTACTCATCCTGCCAATAGCTGGAGTGCTCTGAGTATGTTTAGAGCAGGCAGAACTGAACGTTTTTAGTAATATCATGATGGTGTGTGTGCAGGCAATTGTGAAGAACAAAAGCATATTTGAGTGTTAGGGGCATAGGACTTGGATCTTTTGCCTAAATAACAACCACTACTACCTATTTCTCTAAATTCTAGAGCAGTATTTTTCAGCCTTTTTTTTTTAAATCTCATGGCACACTTGAACCTATAGTTAAACTTCTGTGGCACAACATTATGTTGATCAAAAAAAAAAAAGAGTTAAAAAAAAGAATATACACCTTTTGAAAATAGTTTCATTAATGATCTTTAAAAATTTTCATGGCATACCTAAGATCCTCTCACAGTATACTTATTGAAAATCAGTGGTATGAAGCCTGGAATTACTACTCCAGTTTGGTGAAGTGTGTGTATCAGTCAGCTATTGGTGCAGGTGTGCTGCATAACAACCTACCCTGACTGGATGGGGAGACCCAGGAGGCTAGAATTACCAGGTACATGTTTCTGCAGGCTGATTGCAACTTGGCTGGCCTAGGGCTTGGCTATGTGACTTTAGCTCAGGGCGACACAGCTGGCTTCATCACAGGGGAATGTAGGTCTGGCCCACATGTGTCCTGGGACCCAGATCATGTGTTCCAAACTCAGTAAGTCTATATGAAAGCATGCTCACTATAGCCAATAAGATAAATGATAAAAATCAAGTCAATCTAACATAATCATTCTCCTATCCCACCAAGGAAGAATAACTAGGTTGAAGGCAAAGACGCAGAGAGGCAAAGATTGCCACAGTACAGGGTCTCTCTGCTCAAATTCCATCACTTGGGATCCCAGCTGGTAAGTAATGCACACTCTCAGGGCTCACCCCAGGCCTTCAGATCAGCACCTGCATTTTAAGATCCCAGGCAGTTCATATGCACACCAATGTTCTGGAAGCATGGATGCAGTGCACTGGTTTTCACACCTGGCTGCTGATTGGAATCTATGGAGGGACTTTAAAAATCATCGGTTTTTCAGATTCTTTTCCCAAGACTCTAATTTTATCAATGAGCCTGGTTTGCAGGAAAAAATGTGCAGAAAAATTTGAAAATCATATATATATAATTATATATATATATATATAACTAGTGACTAGCAACTTGGGAATAAGAAAAATCTAAATTGGTGTACAGTTTTGCATCAGTTCCCCATCTAGTCTTTTATTACACAGAAATACTGATACAGTGTTCTCCCATTCAAGGCTGGACAGGTGACCCCAGTTTTCCCCAGGCCTGGGCAATTTCATGAAGGGAATGCCCTGGCCTTTTGCCCAGTGCTGGAGGGACTGCATTCATTCATTTGTCCATAACACTCATTAACATTGAAAATGTGTTTCTATTTGCCAAGTCTTGGCCAAGTGTAATTCTCAAGACCTAATACCACTAGATGAAGAGCCCACACAGAGACTGTCCACTTGGGTCTTTCCCTCTGACAGAAGCTCTGGTGCTTTTTAGTCCTTCTGTTTTCCTTTCTAATAAAATCCTATCTTACCACTGATCTGTGGACCTTGGGTTCATTCCTTGAATCCCTGAGACCAAGGACCTACTGAAGAGAGAAATTCCAGCAACAGTACAGGACTGTCCAGGAAGTATCCAGCTGTGAGTGTGAGAAATAGAGACACAGCCGGGTACTCTCTGGACAGCCCTTGCACTTGTGTGATTTCACAAAGGAACTGGAAGGGCGTTGCTTGCTACGGTACTATTCTTAATGGGTGACAATGAGAAACAGCCCAATAATCCATCAAGGGGAGAAAGTCCAGTTGTGACAAGGGCACTCACACTCGGCAGCGCTCTGCGGCCTGCCTGGCAGGTGCTTGGCCTCACATTTCTCCTGTATATTGCCCTCCTCATGCTCCAGTACTCACAATGTGGAATGAATCCCCACCTCTCCACCCTTCCAGGAGCTGCTGGGCACTGATTTGGGATTCTTATGGAAAAGCAGCATCTCTGAGAATCCAGTGGGACAATGGCCCCCTCCTCCCTCTAAGGCCCAGGCCCAGCCCCGGTGGGCTGTGTGACACTTGTCCTGGCTGCTGCCTATAGCCGTGGAGTCTAGAGGCCAGATGTTCATGGAACTGGGGTCATGACACAATGGAAGGAGACCCCTGAGGGCACCTCCACTCAAGGGCAGAGCAAGAGGCACTTGCCCACTGCCTGTGGCCCTCTGATTGCTATAGGAACCAAAAGACTAAGGCTGGCAGGTGAGAGTGCCCTCACCAAGGCAGGGCACAGGTGCTAGATTACATCACAAAGTGTGACTGTCCTGCATTGTGTGGACTCAGAAGGCCAAGCCAGACCAGAGATGAGGATATGCAGAGCCCCTGACTGGGGTGTGGGCACAAACAGGAAGTGCTGGAGCTCCTGGAGAACTGCAGTGGGAGGAGGCTCAGAGCCCACCTCCACGAAGAGGTGGAGGGTGCCAGCAGAAGCAGGCTGAGAAGCTGTTGAGGGCTGGGCCGGGGAAGCTTAGGGGCAGCGACGGTGTTCACACTCACATCTCATAGGACTGAGAAGCAGGTCACCAGGGGAGCGGTGACAGGCACAGGGGTAGGTGTAGACACATTCAGGTCCAAGTGGAGGGCAGTTGTCCCTAGAAACACAGACCAGGAGGAGGAGGATGCTGGTGGCAGAGGCGCCTTCACTCATGCCATGGGTGGGTTTACGCAGGGAAGGCCTAGAGGGTGGTCCTAATGGCTCTGTTTTGAATCCAGCTGGGCTGATGCTGAGAAAAGGAAGCGTGTGGCCGTGAGACTCTAGATCCACAGCGGCAGCAGCAGTGGCCACTTCCCACGACCTGTACCACTGTCGCTCCAGCCCCAAGGGGACGAGGAGACTGGCCTGTGCCTCCTGACGGGACCATGAGCACAGCCTGGTGCCTCTCCCTGCTCTTCCTCACCCTTCCTGTGGCCCTGGTGGCTGACATAGACCCAGGGGAGAATGAAGTGATGGTGTTGAAGAACTTTAAACCCATCGACGCCTCACACTCCACCGTGAAACAGTGTCTGTGGTTTGCCATGCGACAGTACAACAGAGAGAGTGAGGACAAGTATCTCTTCATGGTGAACAACGTACTGCAGGCCCAGCTGCGGGTAAGGTGTTCTGTCCATGCAGTGGGGCATTTGCGCATGGCAGAGACTGAAGCCAGGCTGAGAGAGTGGGCTGTGGGGAACGTGCTGACCCTCAGAGCACCCATCACTGCAGGGCCCACAGAGCTCTATGGGCTCAGGCCGCTAAGTGCTTTGTACATGTTAACTTACTTAAACCAAACTGCAAGTCAAATGTTAATGTGTTTACTGGGGTTAGGAGACAAACTGAGTGCTGTGAACAGTTTGTAGTGATGCTGTCACAGGACACGTGTAAACCCACCCAGGCAACATGGAATGCGGGGCTGGAGAGAGACACAGACTCCTTTAATTTTTTTCAGTCCAATATTTCTTGAGCAGAAGTGGAGATGTACTGATTTTCTGTTTATAAAAA
Source organism: Otolemur garnettii (assembly GCF_000181295.1). Taxonomy (NCBI): domain Eukaryota; kingdom Metazoa; phylum Chordata; class Mammalia; order Primates; family Galagidae; genus Otolemur; species Otolemur garnettii. Next base: position 82,355 of record NW_003852811.1, read on the forward strand.
CATGGCTTCGCAAGGCTACCAGTTGCCCAGCTCAGCTGATTTCTTTCTATAAACCTATAGTTGTTCTACTCAATTAAAGACTCAACAGAGAACAAGACAGACTCAGGCCTGCATGGGCTGTGGGCTGAGTAGGTGGGAGGAGCTTTGGGTGGGGAAACCCCAAAGGGTGGGCTATTTTACAGGAGTTTGAGCAGTGAGTATGGGAGGTGTTCTCAGCCTGTCAGGCCCACGTGAATTGTAGCATCTCCAACCCAAGGGAACTGATGGTTCTGGGGATCCAATCCTTTCCCCTAGCCTTTATTGCAATATAGCATGCCCCAGACTCAGGGACAGACAGTGAAATTAGGTCTTGCCCTCAAGGAGGCCCTAAGCCAGAGAAGAGCCTGTGCCCAAGTATCTTGCTGCAGGCAGCTGCTGGGGGTTTCACTTGTATCAGTGTGCAAAGGAATTCAGGCAGTAGGCATCCCCAGGCCTCCCCTAAAGATTCTCCTGGGTGGGGGGTAAGGGAGGAAAGGGGCGAGAGGAAGTCAGAGTTATTTTTGTGTTTGCTAATGCTTTAAAAAAATAAAATAAAACCGTTTCTAGTAAAATTGCAAATTGCTAATTGACAGATCACACATTGTCTGGAATACATTATTGATGTTGAAATCATGCGCAGCAATTGCAAAAAGATTTCGAGCAATGATGAAAACTGTGTCATTCAAGAGAACTCCAGGATGAAAAAGGTAGGTGACAGTGCAACTGTCTGTGACAACCGTGAAGCTCTGAGCTTCAAGCAGAAAATATTGGGGCCCCCCCAACCCTCCCTTTGAGGTCAAGATCATTCCAAAATTTTATTTGATTGCCAGTGAATAGCCCCAGATTGGCCAATTTTGCAGCCTCAGAACAGAGGTCGTGGGGCCACACCACATGGAATCCTTGGGCCTTTTCCCCACGCCTCGTCCTAGGGTCAGGGTGTGGTCAAGGCCACTGTCACCTCAAAGGCCCTGTTGACTATGGCCTTTTGATGCAGGAATATTCACCAACACATATACCCTGGAAATCTGTCCTCTTGGGCACAGACTATCCACCCACTGTTCACAGTTGCTCACTCGTGTACAGGCACAAAAAGAAATTCATTAATTCACTCATATAAACGTGTTGAGCAGCAGGCAGTAGGTCTATTCTGGGTGCTGTAAAGTAGCCATGACTCAGCCAGACAGTGTCTCTGGTGTCCTGGGCTTCCCATCAATTTTTGCTGTGATTATCATGGATATCCACAAAGGTCAGGGAAAATCCAGAGACTCCAACTGAAGGGCTGACTTGGCCCACCCAGGGAGTTTGGCATCAAGCTTACATTTCCGAGTTGGGAAAGATTCCAGATTGTTCACCTGAGTGCTTAGTCTGAGACTGAAGGGGTCCTCTGTAGGAGATAAGCTCTCTTTGATAACTATATTAGCTATTTTTTCTACATAAGGAAGGCGCCAGCCATGTACACCTAAGGTAGCGGGTTTGAATCCAGCCCGGACCCGCCAAACAATAATGACGACTGCAACC
>NW_003852811.1:84648-89658 GCF_000181295.1 Otolemur garnettii
CTTAACTGCTGATATAATTGAGTTACAACATCAAGTATATAGTACTTTTGAGCAAAAATTAAAACAAATTAATGGAGATGAAATTTTAAAAGGCATATCTGAAGGAATTGCTCAGCTAAATCCAAAAGATAAAATTTATACTTTATTTGGAACTTCTGCCAGTTCTCTGTTCTTGTTCTGCCTAATTGGATTTGTGTTTTATTGGATCATAAAAAAACTTTTACAGGTAAAGAAAACAAGTGAGTGAAACACTGCTGTATTTTTGGCTATGACAGCTGTTCAAGCCAATAATTAAGAAGGGGGAAATGTAAGAGATAAGCTCCCCTTGCTCAGACATGGCAGTTCACCTCAATGTGCTCCCTCAGGAGATTGTTTCTGAGAAGCATTTCCTTGAGGATCTGAGCTTCTGCACTTGCCTATTGATGTGCAGGAATGTGCAGAGTGATTCTCCCTAGGAGGTGTGGAGAAACAGCCGAGGTGTTAGCTGGAGGATGGACAGACCGGTCTTCAAGCATTGGGTTCTATTCTCTGTCTTCCTCCTTCATTAGCATTATAATGTGTAACTTTACCTTGGGCAAGTGAGGACAACAGCCAGGCTCCAGAATGTTTTACTCTAAACAAAATCAATTGTATATGTGTTCCTCAGCCTTCACACTAAATTGTAATCTTAAATGGTAGCTTCCTAATGTTATTTACCTCTTTGTATATGTGTCAAATTCTTACTGAATGTTGGAAAGTATATAAGGTAATCAGTAAAGTTTGGCTGGGCCGCCGACCAGAGCGAGTCCCGGTCTCCCTTGAATATTCATTCCGTCTGCAGTTCTTTCCCCTGCGTCCCCGATCAGAATCTCCAAAGAACATAACACCGAGAGTCCTCAGATATTCTGTGGGTTTGCCCAATGGGTGTATCTTTGCCCCTTTCCTTACACTGGTGGTCTCCAGTGTGAGCAGACACCAAATACCTGTGGGTAGGGGTTGATCGACCCAGATGGCTGGGTCCTACTTGCAGAGTTTCTGATTCAGGAAATGGGGTGCATGAGTTTTGCATTCCAGCATGTTCCCAAGTGGGCTGCTCCTGCTGCTGGCAGGGGCCCCCCCACGTTAGGAGCCATGGCTTTCCACATGGCATGGCACAGGAAGGGCATGCACAGTCAATGACATGCACTCCCATCACATTCCATGAGAACTCCCTGCTGCACACTCGGCTTGAACAAGTCCTGATGTCCAGTGATGCGCGCAGCAGACAAACCTGTGAGCAGTGAGCATGCCTCATGTGATCTGACCTTTCATGTTTGCTGATATTAGGAGTGTGGCTGTTTTAAATGTATATTTTCTCCTGTTGTCTTTTTTTGGTGGCGGGGGGGGGGTTATAGGAAAATTGTTGTTTTGGCTATTTGTGGAAAATATCAAAGCAATTTAAGAATTGTTTGTTGGGAGCCCACTTGTGTCTAAGATTTCTGTGACTCTTCTTGGTTTATAAGGCACAAGTTTCTACATACATATTTATTAACAGTGAAAGCTTTCTTTCCAAATCTTTGGGATAATGCTGAAGAGTAATACCGCACAGTTTTTCCTTGTTCCTAGCTTTAATGGAAACAGCTCCAATATTTATACTCTATAAATATAAATTCTGTTATTTTATAATAGAATATAAATAATATACCATGTTTCCCCAAAAATAAGACACTGTCTTATATTTATTATTTTCTCAAGAAGACACACTAGGGCTTATTTTCAGGGGATGTCTTTCTCTCCCCACCGAAACGCATGGCATTGCTGTGCAGATATGCTGCATAGCCACACCCATCACTGGGTCTTATTATCGGGGTAGGGCTTATATTTAACAAATGCATAGAAATCCTGCTAGAGCTTATTTCTGGGAAATAATAATCCTGCTAGGTCTTATTTTCAGGAAAACATGGCATTTGTTATATCATATTATAGAATATATTAGAATATATAAATATGATATAAATATATTATGTTCTATGTGTATTACATTAAGAGCTGATTTCTGAAGTTACTTCAGTTCTCTCTTTACCAGGAATTATTTTTTAAAGTAAGAATATTTTGGGGCAGTGCTTGTGGCTCAGTGAGTAGAGCACCAGCCCCATGTACTGAGGGTGGTGGGTTCAAACCTGGTCCCCGCTAAACTGCAACAAAAAAATAGTCAGGCGTTGTGACCGGCATCTGTAGTCCCAGCTACTTAGGAGGCTGAGGCAAGAGAATCGGCTATGCCCAAGAGCTGGAGGTTGCTGTGAGCTGTGATGCCACAGCACTCTACCGAGAGCGACAAAATGAGACCCTGTCTCAAAAAAAAAAATTTAAAATATTTTATTCTGGGCAGTGCCTGTGGCTCAGTGGGTAGGGCACTGGTCCCATATACTGAGGGTGGCGAGTTCAAACCCAGCCCCAGCCAAACTGCAACAAAAAATAGCGGGGCATTGTGGTAGGCGCCTGTGGTCCCAGTTACTCAGGAGGCTGAGGCAAGAGAATCGCCTAAGCCCACGAGTTGGAGGTTGCTGTGAGCTGTGACGTCACAGCACTCTACCAAAGGCGATAAAGTGAGACTCTGTCTCTACAAAAAAAAAAAAAGAATATTTTCTTCTACTAAATGTTGTTTTAATATCTACCAAGTATATTGCATATTTTTCTTTTTTGATCTATCAATGTAATTAATTAAAATAATAGGTTCTCCAATATTGAGCCATTCTCTCATGTGGAATATGGTATGCTTGTGTGGGGGGGGCAGTTTTATAACTTTATTTGATCGGCAACTCTCATCCAGATTGTCTGTAGGTTTTTTAAAGTGCTTACAGGGTGCTTGCATAACCAACATATTGAGTTTGTTTGAGGAACCTTCATTTTTGGCGTGTTTTCTGGACACTTCCACATAAGTATGTCCTGGGCCACTCCTTGCCTTTCGGCCTGAACAGCTTCATTTGTTGTACACATCTTTGTTTCTGTTTCTTTCATAGCAAATTTCTGGATTTCTTTAAGTACCCAAGGGACACACTTCTTGAAGGCTGCTCCCTGGCTGTGCTCAGGAGTGTTGGTGAAGGTCCTGGCGCAGAGATGGGTGTTCAGTTATGACCCTTCTCATTCTCCTTTGCAGAAGTCAGTCTGCTGGGCCCAGGCTGGAAAGGAAGAATGTGGAGGGTTCTATATGCACTTGTTATTTAGAAGGCAGTGGGAGTTGAAGGACACTTTTTAATTTAGAAATTTTGCTTTTGTATGTATTAACTACTCTCATATTCTCCTGATTCCCAGAATCACTTGGAGCATGAGGTGAACACACACACACACAGGCACACACACCTCTCCCCACATGCACACATGCACACCCTTGCATGGATACACCCATGGATACATTCATGCACAAGTTCCACAGCCTTATCTCAAATCCGCTGATTCAAAATTTCCAAGTTAAAACACCCACACATTTTACATGCATGTGTCACCAGGAAAATCTGGGAAGCACTACATTAGGGACACTAATTAACTGTCTTTAATTTCCTAGTTTTTTGTTTACAACCTTTGCTCTCTATTTACTATGTAAGTTTGGGCTATAATTTATTTCTCAGTTACAGCTTGACTTTAGGATTTTGCCAGTGTGGTAAATGAGAATGAAGGATTGCCATTTTTTTTCTGTGTTGTGGGTCAGTATAAAGACCACGGGAGCTTTTAATTCCCAAAGTTTGGTATAATTTACTTAACAAAATCATCTCTATTCAGGACTTTTTATCACATGCGTCCAGTACTTATCAGGGACTAAACATCCTTCTGATTCCATCTACCTCTCAATTCCTGGCAGTGCCTCACTGTGTCTCTCTACCTACCTATCCATCCATTCACCACATATAGAATACCTTATTTGCCATCTCAATAATATTTTGAAAGAGACGGGGGGCTCTTTGGAACAAAAGATACACTAGCCTTAGACCTGTTGAATTGCTCTGCTTCTGACTTATTACTAGAACAAAGAGCTTTAGTTTCTATCTAATATAGAATTGCTTTATTTACATTGTAGGATCTGTTAAAAAGAATTGAAAATAAAGTCAAGTTTACATCTAATCTCATAATAAAATATTGTGATTGTTAACATTTGTTATCCACTTGTGGTTAGCAGGGCGCGGAGGCCCCAGGTAACTGCTGGTGGATGTGATGTCTGCAGACTCCAGCTCTGCAGACTCCTGGGATTGTCCCTTGAAGGTGGTGATCCATCTTCTAGTAGCAGGATAATTTTTTTTTTCTTTTCCTTTTGATACACTGATCTTTATTGTTGTCTTTTTCAGAAACAAAGTTGCAGCTTTTTGGTAGAAACGCTCCCCTGGAATGGTGAATTCAAGTTGATAAAGAAACAGTGTGAAGATATCTGATGGTGTTCTGGACCACCCCTCCAACCTCTGTGTCTACCTTTTTCTGTGGAAAAACAGCAACAGCAGAAAGGGGACTGCTCCCAGTGTGCTTTCTCCACACACATCTCTCTGCCTGACACTTATGTTTTGGATTTAGTATGTGGGGACAGAAGATGGGCTTGTCCATTTCCTCTTTCCTGGCATCAGGGGGTGGCCACTCAGCTTTAGCCAGGTTGATGGGCTACTCCCAGGGACAAGTTTGTCACTGGGTAAAAGAATACAGTGAGATCTGATTCCATTCCCCAGGGCAAGTCAGTGGAGGAGTCCCTTTTGATTGGGTCACTTTCTCTTCCAGAGACCTGGACCCAGTGGGTTCCTTCTGGAGGCCTCCTTTGGCTGGAGGCTCCTTTCTGTCAGAGAGTACTGGGCAGACAGGTCTAGGCTGGTGCCCCTATGGCAGAACCAGCAGCCCTCCCCTGCGGCATCTCTGTGAACATGCATCTCTGTGAGGGTTCATGTTTCTTCCTATGTGAATATAAACAGTGGTCCTGAGGAGAGGGTGAGGCGGCACCTCCTGAAGTGTGAGCTGCATCGCTCAGACTCGTGCACCTGGGCGTGTGCCTCTGGGTGGGGTGAGAGGGGGCCCAGAGCC
>NW_003852811.1:89859-93153 GCF_000181295.1 Otolemur garnettii
GTGAGAGGGGGCCCAGAGCCCTGGGTGGGGTGAGAGGGGGCCCAGAGCCCTGGGTGGGGTGAGAGGGGGCCCAGAGCCCTGGGTGGGGTGAGAGAGGGCCCAGAGCCCTGGGTGGGGTGAGAGAGGGCCCAGAGCCCTGCAGCTCTGCTCCTTTCCTAACACTGGTTCTGCAGCCTGAGCAGGTATCTGAAGAGGGATTTGGAGAAGGAAGTAGCAGGAGCAACAGCAGGAGGTTGACGCCTCTGGAAGGAAGTGTTGATTACAGATGGTGTGTCTGGTGGGGAGAGTTTGATGGCTAGAGCTTCTGCCCTGCAGGATGACTTGTGCTGGGGACTGGACGCATGACAATGTGAACAGACAACACCCTGCACTGTGCACTTAAAAATGGTTACAATGATAAATTTTGTTATATACATTTTATTACAATTAAATATTTTAAAAATTAGATGCATCTATTTTAAATATAGTGTTGAGTAGGATTCAGGAGACCAGTTGTATTTCAAATGTACCCAAGCAGGTTGGCAGGGATTTCAACATTCCTGCCCCAGATGGGATGAGGTCCTGAAGCTCAAAGGCAGTTTCTTTTCCAGCCAACAGTGTTTTGTGGCTGGAGACTCCTATTGGAGTCACATGGATGAGTGGGCTTTTCCTCGGCTATTTCTTCCCTGGAAGCCCCTGCCGGTGGCTCTTTTCTTCCCATCCCACTATTACGGGGCCCACCTTGCTTTCCTCTGGTGAGGCGCCCATTCTATTCTAGTCTCTCTTCTCAAGACCCCTGCCCACCTACAGGACCAGGACTGGGCTCTGAGGCTTTGTTTTACATGCCTTGAGTTTAGTGCATGTATCCTGATTGAACGCTATTCCTTCCTGTGGGCTAGGAGGTCTCCATCAAGAATGAGCCCCCAAACATATGTCATGGTGATCCTCAAGGAAGAGTGGACACAGGGAGACCCAGCCTTCGAGGGGCTGGCAGGAGCCAGATCAACACTTAGCCCCTTGTGGCTCTTCTTTGGTAGACATGTGGAAATGTCTTAGGAAAGATGGCATTTTTAGGAAAACATCTCAGAATTGTCTTTCCTTATGGACAGCTGGGCGGGGACCACAAGGTCCCAGATATCTGGAGAAAGCAAGCACTAGACTGAATGTGAGATCCTGGATGAGGAGGAGAGGCCTCCGCCTGTGCTGGATTCAGAGACATGCCTTTGTATGCACACATCTATTGCTAAGCACACTTGCATTTATATTAATGTTTTATTTAACTTTATCCCTTTCTATTTTTCTTAATTGCTTTCCTTTCATTTATGCTCTCTGTAAACACAGCCCAACTGAGATGAAATGCACGGCAGGCCTCACTTCCGCAATCTGGCATTTAAGGTCCTTTTTGCTAAGATGTCACATGTATACATGTGTACAGGTGCGCGCACACATGCACTCACAAACACACGGACTTTCCCTGCCCTTTCCCAGAGAGGAATCCATTGCAGGACCTGTGGCTTTTCTTGATTATCTTAAAGACCCACCTTGGACCCCTGGGTGCCAGTGTTGTCTGGGCCTGGGGCACAAGACGCCATAGAACTTGGAAAGAGGAACAACCAGACCAGCCATCCAGTTCTCGTGGGCTTGGATGCCATAAGGTCTCAGGACTGGCAGGGAGTCTGAGACCTCTGCTCTGTCCTCACCCTTGTGGGTGCATGGCCCGCCCACCAGTCAACCCCACAGCCTGGTGGGAAATGAGGTCTTGGGACAGGACCCTGGCATGACCAGGTTGGCTCCCTTGGGACCATGTGGACAGCAGCAGCTCACAGGTCATGGTCACAGCCCTGGGGAAGGGCCAGTGGACTGTGCAGAGAGTGGAGTGGTCCTGGAGTTAGAAGACATGAGCTCTGCTCAGCTCAGCTGGTTCTTATGTGTCGGGCCTTTGCCACCTGACTTAACCCCTATGTGCTCATCATGACCTGGGACAGCATCAGGACTGCCTGCCTCCCAGAAGCACAGTGGCCTCGAAGGCAGCAGGATGGGCCTGTGAGTAATTTCCCATGTGCATGTGAGGAAGGCCCTGCCCCTTCTAGGTGGTTGGTGCATTTAGAGCTGTGTTTTCCACCCTTTTTTAATCTCCTGGCACACTTGAATCTATAATTACACTTCTTTGGCACATTTAAATCATGTTGATTTAAAAAAAAAGTAAATAATGGAATGTACTTTGCTTTGAACTTCTTTCAAAAATAATATAATTAACAATCTTTCAAAATTTTTATGGCACACCTAAGATCCTTCCAACACCAGTTGGAAATCATTGATTTAGACCATTAGATGCATTTGTAGTGTCTGCAAAAGTGTCAAGGATAGACAGTCATCCAAACTGGGGAGCCCTTAGAGTGTGTGGTCTGCAGGGGGCTCTCCAAGTCCTCAGTATCCTCCACTGCTGACTCTCCTGGTGGGGCCTGGGCGGTGCAGTCATGGTGCTGTCTGGCTCTGGGAATGGGGCCCAGTGAAGGGGTCTGCCCTCACCCATCTGTGATTCTGTTAAGAAAAAATTGACTTGAAATTTGGAAAAAAGCAAGGGGTAACCAGCATGAACTTTTAATGTTATTCAATATACCCAACAATGGTGGTGGAATTTTTTAGGGAATGCACCTCTGTTTGGTCTTTGTGTTTGATTAAAGCCCAGACTCTAAAGCAGCGGCTCTCAACCTGTGAGTGATGATCCACAGGAATTGTACTAAAGGGTTATGGTATTAGGAAGGTTGAGAACCACGGCTCTAAAATTACAGGTTAACTTGTGGGACTTCTTGTCAAGAGAGATGGCAGTGATTTACAACCATCAGTAAGACCTGCCATTTGATCCTGCAATTCCTTTATTAAGTATATATCCAGAAGACCAAAAACCACATTACAACAAAAATATTTGTATCAGAATGTTTATTGCAGCCCAATTCATAATTGCAGGTCATAGAAGAAGCCCAAGTGCCCAGTAATCCATGAATGGATCAATAAACTGTGGTATATGTGAGAGGGCCAGACTAGCTCCATTTTGTGGTTTACTGCACAAGCCCCATTCCTAGTTGTTTACTACATAAGCCCCACTGTTTACTACACAAACTCCATTCCTAGCCCCTCCGCCCCAACCCCTGCCAGTAAAACCTGCAAAGCCACTCCCAGCTGCCTTCCCCCACCCCTCACCTGTACCAATCCAAATCCTCCTTTACTAATGAAATCACCAACCACCAATCAAAAGTGTACTCATACCCTCCTCCCCTTCTTGTTTTCTGTACCCCATAAAAACTTGCTCCACCC
>NW_003852811.1:93872-113601 GCF_000181295.1 Otolemur garnettii
CTTGTTGGTTCTGTATTTGCAAGGCTATCAGGCCAACAACTTGCGGAAAACTAACCCTCTGACAATTTCTCTGACTATCTCCCATCCTCCAGGGCATCAGTGTGGGGAGCAGGCTGTGGGCAGCAGGGCCCCCACAGCCTGGGAAATGCTCAGGGAGCGACCCCCAACCACTTCTCCTCCCTTAGCAACATTATTTTCACCTGTCACAAGTTGCGTAGCCCATGCATATTTTGTTATTGACAAGCACAGTTTTTCCTTTTTAAGGCTGAGCTCTACACATTTGTTAAGATTTATGCAATCTTGTTAAGATACTGTATAAATAAAGCTGTTTCCGGTCCAGTGGCTGGCTGCAGCCAGCAGCTGTGTCAGTCCTCCTGACGCCGTCCTGTCTCTTGTCTCCTGTATGTCTCTTTCTCAGTTTCCCACCATTTCCACTCATGTCAACTCTCCCCACTTGTGCCGGGTCAAGAGAGGTCACTCTCTCATGCAGGTACACAACATGTCAGATTCCTCCCATTGGATTCAGGATCCACTGCCCAGCCTCCCTGTGGGGGAGGTCAACACAGGGACACTGAGGTCTCCACACAGGCCTGTCACCACTGGCAATGGCAGGGACAGGAGTCAAAGACACAAGTGACAAGCACAAAGGTGTCCACAAATCAGCATAGCCTCTGAGGGACACACCCACCAGCCCCATGTATAGGGCATGGAGACTGGGGTACACCAGGGAGTCCAAAGGAAGGGACCCTGAGAACATCATATCTGGCAACTGCCATGGAGGACAGCACATGTGCAAACTCTGACCAGATAGGAGCTTTTTGATTGCTAACTCTTGGTGTCTGAAAGTGATGAAATGAGCAATGTACCCTTGGAGCAATAATATTTTTTTAAAAATTAATTATTTTTTATTAAATCATAACTTTGTACATTGATGCATTTATGGGTTCAGGGTACTGCTTTGATATACAATGTGAAATGTTTACATTGAACCAAGTAACACATCCATCACAATTATACTCATTTAGTAATAGTTTTGAAATGTACCATTGCATCATGCACATTAGGTGAGGTCCCCCCGAATACCCTCCCTTCTCACATATCCCCCTCCCCTCCCCTCTCTCTCCTCTTCCCTTCTACTTTATGGACAATAGTTATGTTTTCCATTCATATGATTGTGTAGGCGGTTATATATTGATTTCATAGTAGTATCGAGTACATTGGATACTTTTTTTCCCATTCTTGGGATACTTTACTAAGAAGAATATGTTCCAGTTCCATCCAGGTAAACATAAAAGATGTGAAGTGTTTGTCTTTTTTATGGCTGCATAGTATTCCATGGTGTACATATACCATAATTTGTTAATCCATTCATGGGTCAATGGGCACTTGGGCTGTTTCCATGTCTTGGCTATTATGAATTGGGCTGCAATAAACATTCTGGTGCAAATGTTTTTGTTGTAAAATAATTTTTAATCATCTGGGTATATACCTAGCAGAGGAGTTACGGGATCAAATGGTAGGTCTACTTTTAGTTCCTTCAGTGTTCTCCAAACTTCTTTCCAAAAAGGCCTTATTAGCTTGCATTCCCACCAGCAGTGTAGAAGTATTCCCTTCTCTCCACATCCACACCAGCATCTGTGGTTTTGGGATTTTGTGACATGGACTAATCTTACTAGAGTTAGATGATATTTCAAAGTGATTTTGATTTGCATTTCTCTAATAATTAAGGATGATGAGTATTTTTTCATGTGTTTGTAGGCCATGCTCCTGTCTTGATCAGAAAAGTTTCTGTTCAAGTCTCTTGCCCACATAGAAATGGGGTTATTTATTCTTTTCTTATCGATTAGTTTGAGTTCTCTGTAGATTCTAGTTATCAGACCTCTGTCAGAAGCATAACGTGCAAAAAATTTCCATTCTGAAGGTTGTCTGTTTGCTTTACTTACTGTGCTCTTGGCTGTGCAAAAGCTTTTTAGTTTGATCAGATCCCAGTAATGTATTTTTGGTGTTGCTTCAATTGCCCAGGGGGTCTGCCTCATAAAATATTCTCCCAGGCCAATTTCTTCAAGTGTTTTCCCTGTACTCTCTTCTAGTATTTTTATAGTTTCATGTCTTAAGTTTAACTCTTTTATCCAATGAGAATCAATTTTTGTTAATGGTGAAAGGTGGGGGTCCAGTTTCAGTCCTTTATAGGTCTCCAGCCAGTTCACCCAGCACCATTTGTTAAATAGGGAGTCTTTCCCCCACTGAATATTTTTGATAGATTTGTCAAAGATCAAATGATGATAAGTAACTGGATTCATCTCTTGGTTCTCTATTCTGTTCCATAAATCTACTGCTCTCTTTTTGTGCCAGTACTATGCTATTTTGATCACTATAGATTTATAGTTTAGTCTGAAGTCTGGTAATGTGATACCTCCTGATTTGTTCTTATTTCTGAGTAATGTATTTGCTATTCAAGGTTTTTTCTGATTCCAAATAAAAGGAAGTATTATTTTTTTCAAGTTCTTTGAAATATGACAATGGTGCTTTAATAGGGATTGCATTAAATCTGTAGATTGCTTTGGGTAGTATGGACATTCTAACAATGTTGATTCTTCCCAGCCATGAACATGGTATGTTTTTCCATTTGTTAACATCTTCAGCTATTTCTTTTCTCAGAGTTTCATAGTTCTCCTTATAGAGATATTTCACACCCTTTGTTAGGTAAATTCCCAGATATTTCATCTTCTTTGACACTACTGTAAAAGGAATAGAGTCTTTGATTGTTTTTTCAGCTTGACTATTGTTGGCGTATATAAAAATAACTGACTTGTAAGTATTGATTTTGTATCCTGAGATGCTGCTGTATTCCTTGATTACTTCTAAGAGTTTTGAAGTTGAGTCCCTGGGATTTTCCAGGTATAGGATCATGTCATCAGTGAAGAGTGAGGGTTTGATCTCCTCTGATCCTATTTGGATACTCTTGATCGCCTTCTCTTACCTGATTGCGATAGGTAAGACTTTATCAATTTTGTTACTTTTTTCAAAAAATCAACTTTTTTTTGTTGACCTTCTGAATTGATCCTCTTGTTTTCAATTTCATTTAATTCTGCCCTAATTCTGGTTATTTCTTTTCTTGTGCTGGGTTTGCGGTTGGAATGTTCTTCCTTTTCCAGTTGCCTGAGGTGATCCATTAATTTTTTGGCCTCCTCTCTTTCTGTTTTCTTGATAAAGGCTTCCAATGCTGTAAATTTCCCTCTTAGGACTGCCTTTGCAGTGTCCCATAGGTTTCGATAATTTCTGTCTTTGTTTTCATTTAGTTCCAAAAATTTGGTGATTTCCTTCTTAATCTCATCTTTGACCCAGCTATCAGTCAGCCTAAGATTATTTAGCTTCCATGACTTTGTTTAAGTATGGAGACTCCCATTGCTGTTGAGTTCAACTTTTATTCCATGGTGGTCCGAGAAGATACAAGAAATAACTTCTATACTTTTAAATTTGCTGAGGTTAGACTTGTGTCCTAGGATATGGTCTATTTTGGAGGATGACCCGTGGGCTGATAAGAAGAATGTATATTCAGTTTTACTAGGGTGAAGTGTTCTGTAGAGGTCTTAAAAGTCTATTTGTTCTAGAGCCAGGGTTAAGTCTAATATTTCATTGTTTAGTTTCTTCTTGGAGATCTATCCAAAACTGTCAAAAGGGTGTTAAAATCTCCAAATATTATAGTGCAGGAAGATATCAAGTTGTTCATCTCCATTAGGGTCTGCTTTATGAATTGAGGAATATTCTGGTAGGGTGCATAAATGTTCATTATCAAAATCTCTTCATGTTGGGTGTTTCCCTTGACAAATATGTAGTGACCTTCCTTATCTTTCTTTATCTTTGTTGGTTTAAAGCCAATTGTATCTGCTACTAAAATTGCAACCCCTGATTTTTTTTTGGTTTCCATTTGCCTGTATTATACAAGTCCATTCCTTCACCCTGAGTCTATTTTTATCTTTTAAGGTAAGGTGAGGTTCTTTTATACAGCAGATGTCCGGCCTGAGTTTATGTATCCAGTCAGCCAGCCTGTGCTTCTTTAGATGACAATTTAAAACATTCACATTAATTGAGAGAATTGATAAGCCTGTGTTTTGGGTGTCATGATTTTTGGCTGTCCAGTGGACATTTTTAATCCTTTAACCACTGTGGAAGTTGGGTTTTGTTCAAAAAATTTCTGGGTGAGTTTACTATAGAGGTAGAGCATTGCACTGGTTGTTATGGAGGATGGGTCTGAGAATATCCGGGAGAGCTGGTTTAGTTACGGCAAAATTCTTCAACATGTCTATGTCATTAAAGTATTTGATTTCTCCATCACAAATGAAACTCAGTTTAGCTGGATAGAGGATCCTGGGCTGGAAGTTGTTTTGTTTTAAGAGATTGAAGGTTGATGACCATTTTCTTCTGGCTTGAAATGTTTCAGCTGAGAGATTTGCAATTATTCTGATATTTCTCCCTTTGTAGGTGATGCTTTTCTTACATCTGGCTACTTACAGAATTTTCTCCTTTATCTTCACTTTGGCAAAGTTAATCACAATGTGTCTAGAAGATGCTTTATTTGGATTGAGTCTTGCTGGGGTTCTGAAACTGTCTGCTATCTGAAGTTCTGAACCTCTTGCAATGTTTGAAAAATTCTCCTCCAAAATCTCTTGGCGTAGAGCATCTGTACCTTTAGGACCATCCTCTTCTCCTTTGGGAATTCCTGTAAGATGAATGCCTGATCTTTTGGAGTGCTCCCACGACTCTCTCAGGGAATTATCAGTTTTTGTTCTCCATTTGTCTACCTCATTGAGTGTTTGGGAACGTTCAAAAGCTTTGTCCTCAGTTTCAGAGATCCCTTCTTCTGCCGGTCAACTCTATTAGTGAGGGATTCCACTGTATTTTGGAGCTCCTCAACTAACTTTTTCATTTCCTTGAGCTCTGCTATCTCTTTCCTCATTATGTCCATATCTTGGGTGACTTGAGACAACTTTAGAACTACTCTTTGGAATTCAATTTTCATCTTTTCTTCCATTCTATTTATCTTATTTACAATCCATATTCTGAATTCAGTTTCTGACATTGCTACCATTCGTCTATGCATGGCATGTTCAGTTGTATCTCCTTTGTCATTTCTTGGTGGTGGGGGGGTTGATCTACTCTGGTTATTCATGTTGCTAGAGTTCTTCTGTTGAGTCTGTACCATGATTATTTTCTACTGTTTGGTTATTAGAACTGTTAGAGTGGTTGAATTGGAGTGCCCAGATAGTAGAGATGGCCCCTTACCAAAGCCCTAGGCTTTATAATCGTGGCTTATCTCCTACAACCTTAAAAAGGCCACTTTCAGAGTTTTGGCTAGAGACTCTGAGGACCTACTTGGTGAGATAGTGCAGGCTAGCTCTGTTTTGATATCAGCCAACTTCTACTCTATCCTAAGAAACCACACTATTAAATTAAATCTTGACTGTGAAGAGATACAAACAGCTGTGGTGCCCAGCCCCCACCCTTCAGTTCTTTTCCACTACAGAAAAGGTCAACCTCAGAATGTCAGAGTAGACATCCCCAGACACGGGTTCCAACCTCAGAGTAGACAGCCCCAGACACGGGTTCCAACCAAATTGTCTCTGGCAGTACAAACCCTGCCCAACAGAGAGGGATTCAAGGACAATTCAAAACAAAGGGATTCAAAGCATAATTGGAGCCAGGGATCCATACTCCCACCTGCCAGACTCAGTCCACACTATTGTCTGATTCTCCGCTTACAGACCCAGCTGGAACCAGGGGTAACGCCCCTGCCTACCAGTCTCAGTCCACACACCCCTAGCCTCTGGAGTAGAGTATGGAGTAGTGCCTGCCAAGCCAGTTGAAGTCAGAGGACCATGCCCCTGCTTGCCAGTCTCAGTCCAATGCCTGGCAAGCCTCTGTTTGAAGGCTCTGTTGGAGTTAGGGCACCAGGCTTGCCCTCTGGTCTCAGTCCACACATAGCTAGCCTCAGCTTGCCAGACCAGTTGGAGTCAGGGGACCACACCCCACCTGCCAGTCTCAGTCCACTGCCTGGCAAGCCTCTGTTTGCAGGCTCTGTTAGAGCCAGGGCACCACACTTCGCCTGCAGGTCTCAGTCCTCACCTGGTAAGCCTCTGCTCACCAGCAACCTGTTGGAGGCAGTAGAGTATGCCCTAGCCCTCAGGGCTTGGTTCATACCCAGTAAGCCACTGCTTGAGGGTTCTGTTGGAATCACAGGACCACACCCTTGCTCTCAGGTCACAGTCCACGCCTATTAAGTCTCTGTTCACAGCCGCCAGCCTTGTCTGCCAAACTCAGTCCACATGGGGCCATCACTCTCCTGTTGTGGGTGCCGTCAGAGTCAGGGGTTCTACACCCCGTCCCTCCAGACACAGCCCAAACCAAGGTCAACACTACCACTGGCCAGGCATAGTCATAACCAGGGGACTTCTTCTCCCACCGAGTGTCTCTTTCTTCCCCATTAGTCACAGATTTCATCTTGATGGTTGGTGGTCCATACTATGCCTAGGTCTCTCAGGACAAAACTAAACACTCTGTGCTCTGCAGGGGGCAGAGCTTCAGACCACTGTGTGAGGGGGAAAAGGATGGACGGGGAGTTTGGACTTGTGGGGAAAAATATCTGTTCAATTTTATGCCTGGCGGGGTGGTGTCTAGATTCATAAGTGGGACCTCCCTGGAGAAAGAGACCTGGAGTTTAGCAGCTCTCTCCAGCTAAGTAAAATGAGAGGTCTTTTTTTCCCTCTCTGTTCACAGATAGCCTGCAGCAGGCCTCCTGCTTGGGGGAGGAGTCTCCTGTCCTCTAGTCAATAGTCTTTGAACCTGCACTGGGGGCTGGTTTAATTTGTTTTCTTGAATGCTCTTCCTTGGAGTTACAGCTTGCTGAATTTCTTTCTTGGCTCAGCTCCCCACCTTTCGCTTCGTAGAGTCTGGTTCCGTCCAGTTTTTCTTCCTTTTCTCAGGAGCCTCTGACAAGGGTTGCTACCAGTCAGCCATCTTCCCCAAATTCCTCCTAACACTGCTGCTTACCATGTTCCCACAAAATTACTTGTTCTTTTCTGCATATAGAAGAGATAAACTTTTGCCCACTTCGCCAGCCTTCTGCTGGGGCCAGACCAGCTCAGTGCCATTGACCTCTGCCCAGGGGACAGGGGCTACTCCCCAGGACCTCCTGTGGCCTCTGTCCTCTCCTGAGGATGGGCCAGCACAGAGCCTCCAGGAGAGGAAAGGAGACTTCAAGGCCTGGATAGCCCTTCTGTGGACCTGCTGGTGGTGACAGCTGACAGTGCCTCTGTGCTCCCACCCCTGTCCACAACTGCTGGGCCTTTCCCCATGAGGCCTTCTGCCCTCTGTTCCTGCTCCATGTCTCAGTCATGCAGGGAGTGTTTCCTCCCTGGGCTCAGCCCCCAGTGTAGGAACTTTTCCCACATACACGTACGCGCACGTGTGCTGTCCCCACTCTGAGTGGGGATGCTCCCATTGACCAGCAGTTCCCCCTGACCCTTTCCCCTCACTGGGTGGCTGTGGGGCAGGCTCTGGTGGTGGAAGGGTGAGGGGCTGCAGAGTGCAAGGAGACCCCCTTCATCAATATTTCACCCATCTCAGCAGGTAGGCAGTGCCTAGCTATTGGGTGAGCAGTCCTAGCTAAGAGCTTGCCTTCTCAGCTGAGTTTGAGCAGAGGAAAGAGTTTCAAAGCCTTGGCTGGGCCACAGGACTCTGAAATGAGGTCAGAAGTGGGGTCAGCTCTATGGGAGCTCTTGGACTCCTAAAAGGTAGGGCTTACAGCCAGCCCAGAAGCAGGAGTGCCTGCCCCTAGCACACAGTGATACCTGCAGTGCCCTCCCCCCAGCAGAGGATAGCCTATCTATCCACCCCAGAGGGGCTGAGCAGCCTTGACACCCTTCTCAGAGGAGTGTGGCCACTCCCTGTCTCAGATGTGATGTATTTTGGCACTTATCTTTATGAGTCACAAATGGAGTCAGGCCACGGGAACAGGGGACAGATGGCAGAGGCAGTGACCTTGTCTCTGCCACCTCCTCCCACTGGCTCACTGTGTACTTTGTCCCAGATGAAAAGAGATGAAAACTTTTATTTCTTTGGTCACTTTTGTTCTGAGCTGACACAGAGTTTGATTGGTGCACAGTAGGCCAGGAACAGAGCAGAGACTACAGTGCTCTTGCACAGAGAATGCGAGGTTCTTAGATTGGAAGCCTGTGAGGCTTCTGGACTCTGGAGCTCCAGAGTCCTCCCCACCAGCTTTAGTCCAAGTATAGGAAGCATGAGCAATGTCACCCTTCCATCCACAAGGACAGGAAGGAGAGTCTGGGGCCACGCTCGGGAAGACACCCAGGGATGGTAAAGATGCTGCTTCCTTGGCGCCTCAGGGCCCTGTCCCTGTCCTACCCCACAGAGGCCCACTCCAGGGACACTGCAGTGACAGGCTCCGGAGGTCTTCCAAGGCAGCAGGCTCCCCCCAAGGGTGCGCACATGTAGGGGACTGGCTTGCTCTGCTTCCGGAACCCTACTTTTTCTTCCTTGTCAGGCAAACAATTGCTAGAGACTATAATGCATAACAAAGGCCCCAGGGATAGGATACCCAGGCTTCCTTCTGACAAAGGGCATTGTGATGGAATAAGAGAAGTGTCTGCACAATCTTCCTCTATTTAGCAACTGCTGGGCAGGATGTGAGGGGCCTGCTATTAGGAGAATCTTTGAGCCAGACCACCTGAGCTGGAACTACAGGTTGTGTGATGCCATCTGCGGAGCAACAGTGAGGTCGGGCAACCTTCTCAAACTGGTACTGCAGCTGAAGGGTGCTGAGCCCAGGGCTGGTGCAGTGCTCATGGTGAGCCTGGCTGCGCAGGGCACTGTCCCCAGCTATGGCTGCACTTGCAGCTTGATGTCTGCTTTGGGAAATGGCCAGGAAATGATGGATCCATGAAGAATGGGTGGCAACCATTTTTCTTTCCATGCTCATTTGCTTGGGAAGGGCAGTAATTCAAAAGCAATAGAACTGGCTGGGCATGGTGGCTCATGCCTGTAATCCTAGTACTCTGGGAGGCCAAGGCAGGTGGATTGCCTGAGCTCACAGGTTTAAAACCAGCCTGAGCAAGAGCAAGACCTTGTCTCTAAATATAAATAGCTGGGTGTTGTGGTGGGTCCCAATTACTTGGGAAGCTGAGGCAAAAGAATTATTTAAGCCCAAGAATTTGAGTTTGCTAAGGTATGACACCATGTCACTCTATCCAGGGTGACAAAGTGAGACTGTCTCAAAAAAAAAAAAAAAAAGCAATAGAGCTCTCTTGGGACAGAGAGAGCTTGCATTCTGAGCTGCACAGATGTTCAAGGGTCTTCTCTCTGGAATGCAGCACAGCCTGTCAGCCTCTTGGAACATCTTAGGTCCTACAGGTGGAGAAAGCTGTTAGGTGCATTGTGGAGAGATTCGGGGAGTCCAGAGTGGAGAAACAGAGGCCTGGAGCAAGAAGGAGAAATAAATTGCAAAAATAATTTTATTTGGGTAACTTTATCTAAGCCCTCAAGTCTGAGGTAGCTCCAGAATTTCTGCAGAGGGCTCACCCATAGCATCCCAATGGAAGAGAAGTCAGAGGCTTGTCCTCACCTGCTTTTCCACGGTTTATATGAATTAGATTGTCCACATGAAGTAGAGGATTGACTGGTGGATACAACCTTGGGGAGGGAGGGAGCCCAGGCCCTCACCCATAGTGTGGACTTCTGTCCCCTTCCATGTAGGCCGTGAAGCCCCCCGACACCAACTACCCGCTGGCTGTCACCCATCCTCACCTAAACCCTGCCCCACTTTTGTGTGGCAAAAGTGATGTGTGTTGTTCCTGGCTTTGCTCTCTCTAGCCCTAGGCCTGGAATAGGTCAGCCTTCCTCATTCCTCTCTCCTCTGCCTTCTGTCACATTTTCTCTGATCTCTGATTTCCCTTTTTCCATCATAAGAACTCTTGGGTTTACAATGGGTCCACCTGGATAATCCAGGATAATCCCCCATTTCAAGATCCTTAGAAGTTATAGTTCTCAATGCATAAGAATTAAACAAATAGAAAAGAACTAAGATAGGAGACCCTCCAATTCACTAGAAGAGAAATATTCTCAATTCCATAATCATTGGTAAAGGGAAAAAGAAACAATAGAAATCACGATTAAAAGATATAAAGAAAACATTAGTAGGCTGGGCACAGTGGCTCACACCTGTAATCCTAGCGCTCTGGGAGGCCAAGGCGGATGGATTGCTTGAGCTCAGGAGTTGGAGGCCAGCCTGAGTAAGAGTGACCCTGTCACTAAATAATAGCCAGGTATTGTGGCAGGGGCCTGTAGTCCCACCTACTCTGGAGGCTGAGGCAAGAGGGTCGCTTGAGCCTGAGAGTTTTAGGTTACTGTGAGCTATGATGCCAGAGCACTGTATGGATACAAAAAAAAAAAAAGAAAAGAAAAGAAAGAAAGAAAACAAAACATTAGTGATCATAAAAATGTGAGTATATTAAGTTTCCCCATGAAAACACAGGTAATTTCACATTTTTTAAGGAGCCAAGGTCCAGCAGTATCATGTTTATAAGAGATGCCTGGGAAACAAAAGGACTGAGCCCATGGAAATGGACAGGTGACAGCAGATCTCAGGAACTAGAAAAGATGCTCTGGATGTTTTAGAAAATGCAACAAGGCAAGAAGATGAATGAGCTGACATAAACTTTTAAAAACCAGAAGATAAGCATCTTTATAAATATTGCTTGCCTGGAAAGCCCAAGAGACTCGGAAAGGCTGCTCCACTGAGGGGCCCCGTGCGAGCCACTCAGCAGGTCGTGTCCCTACCTTTTGGGCTTGGTGGCCCTTCCATGCCCGCTGTGTTCAGAACAGCCTGGCTGCACATGAGGCCTCAGGAAATATTTCTTGACATGCTAGTTAAGATGATTCATTTGGAAGATGTAGCAATTCTGAATCTGAATGCACCTCATTATACAGGTGCTTTAAATTAAAGCAAACAACAGTCAGTAGAGTAACCAGGGACACTGCCCAGTGACAGTGGGAGTCTTTGCAGGCTCCTCTCACGGGAAGAGAGGGTACTTGTGGCCCCCAATCAGGAAAGACTGGACAGGCCAGGCACTCAGGCTGCACCTTCCTCAAAGGGACACCTGCAGAGTTCACACCCTGCCCTGGGAGAGTTGAGGGTTGAGGTTCAAGGACGGATTTCTCAGAAGACTCCAGTCCAGGAGTCAAATTTGGGAACAGACTGCACACTGAAAAAATCCTGTGGGCAGTGGGGCCAAGTGGAGAAATGGCAAAGCCCAGCCTCCTGTTCTCAGTCAGGACCCAGGAGGAGGACATCCCAAGCCTGAGACACACAGGGCGTGGGTGAGAGGGAAGCAGCCTCCACACAGGTCTGCTTTCCTCCCTCCTGTTCTTCTTTCCTCTGTCCTCCCCAGGCAAGCTCAGTGGCCTCACCTGACTTCTCACTTGGCCTCAAAACCACCATCTTGTTCCTGTTTTTCCCCCCATTTGGCTGTCATTTCAGGGGAATGTTTTTCTTTTCTTCTCTCTTCTTTCATCTCCTATACTGCATCTTTGTCACCTATCCAGTGGCCTTCATGTGGTCACCTATCCGCTGGCCTTCGTGTGGGAATGAGGTGTAGTGAGGCCACATAATGATACTCAGATGTGCAACAGTGGGCCTGTAAGATTGTGATACTGTACTTTGGTGTGCCTTTCTGTGTATAGATACACGGATACTCGCCGATGTGTCACAGCTGCCCGCAATGGTCAGCACAGTCACGTGCTGTGCATCTGCAGCCAGTGTGCAGCCAGCTGTGCCGAGTGGGCTCCTGTGAGTGCACTCTGTGGTCACATGATGGTAAGGTCGGCTAAGGACACAACCGTGCTGTCAGTGGTATATTCCTGTGTATGTTGGTTGTCAAGTTCACATACGAAGCTTCCTGATTTCAGGAGTCAATGAACTGTGTATGTGGCTCACATATTCTCTCCATTTCTGTCTCTCTCTCTCATACTTACACACAAATGAAGAATGCTTTTACAGGCCTGGGGGAGGTGCAGGTTGTTATCTTTTCACACTTGTTGACTATGGGATTTTTCTGGAATTTGTCCTAAGCAAGAAATTGGGTATGTGTAAGAAGGTACAGTCAGAATGGTCATGTAGATTATAATAGCAAATGATCAGAATGGCATGTGTTCAGAAGAGGGGCCTGGCTAAATCAATGATGGGACATTATTCAGCCATCAAAAGTGGAAAAGGTCCCCTTTATATGAGAGTGGCTGGGGTG
Source organism: Otolemur garnettii (assembly GCF_000181295.1). Lineage (NCBI taxonomy): Eukaryota > Metazoa > Chordata > Mammalia > Primates > Galagidae > Otolemur > Otolemur garnettii. The sequence continues at coordinate 106,187 of NW_003852811.1, forward strand.
ACAGCAGACCAATGGGCAAATAAGTAAGACTATTTCTGATATTTCTAATGAAATGTAAAATGGGGTAGTGGTCTTGGGATTGTTTGGCAAGTGGGGTGGGGTGAGGACACTTAAGACAGGTTTAAGACAGGTGCATCTTGCAGGTACCTGACCCTCCACTTGCCCCAAATTCAACCTTTATGTTTCTTGCCCAAACCTGCTTCCCCTCCACTCCCCACTCAGGCACCTGCTGCCACCACCTGCTGCTTAAGCACTCATTACCAGGGGCTTACCCCTAACTCCTTGCTCCAGTGTATTAGCTCAGCCAGCTCCACATTTCCACACAGGATGTATTTTTTGTCCTGCTTGCTCCCACTCTGGCCAAGCTTCCTTCTTGCACAACTGCAGTATCCTGATGGCTGTAGCTGAGCACCCAGCTCCACTTATCTGCCATCAGACAGAGAGTCATACTGAAAAAAGCAGAAATATTTCCAGGTAGTGCCCCCAACCTCCATTTGGCTTTCAGTATTTTAGGCCATGTGATGGGCAAAGCACAGTCCTGGGAGGGGGACAGAGCAGGACACTGACAACAGAGGGCGAGATACGGTGCAGAGGAGGTGACAGCAGTGGCAGGGCTGTTAACATCCTCATCCTACAGCGAGAAGTTCCAGAGGAACTCCTGAGAGATGATGGGTCAGAGGAGAGGTTAAATTGTATTTTTCCAACTTATAAAAGTAATTAATACAATATCTATTTATCCATCCAACCATCTACCCACCCATCCTTCTACCTATCCATCCTCCTCTCTATTTATTCATATATTATTGATCTATTTAAGTAGTGAGAGGGGGAAAAAAAGAGCAAAGTGCTAATGTGTAAACTAACCACACATCCTTCACATCCCGACTCATGACATGCTTCCTGAGTACTGGGGAATGGGTCTGGTAGGGAAGGAGGGGGCAAGAACTTGCTTTTTATCATGTTAAGGCCTCTCTCGGTTTCAGTTTTTACTGTGGGATTTTGATGGTCTTTGTAAAAATAATTCCCTTTATGAAGACAGCGACCATTGCAGAAACAATTAACTGAGGGAATGAAATTTCTGCACAGTGTGTCCCTGGGCCCAGGCTGGTGCTCGGCTCCCAGCGTGCAGGTCTCCTCTGCCTCGAACTTCACAGAACATTGTGTTCCTTCTTGAAAAATCTGAGTCTTCCTCTGCTTAGTGCAGTGGTTCTCAACCTTCCTAATGCCACGGCCCTTTAATACAATTCCTGTGGGTCACGACCCATAGGTTGAGCACCACTGGCTTAGTGTTTTATAGTTTATAACGTTTATATACAGCAGATCCTTTTGCTTGTTTAAGATCCAATTTCATAGATGTCAGACATTTCATTCAACAGTCTACTCCTGACATGTGGTATGGTGGTTTTCCCCATTTTCCGTGGTTTTTCCCATTTCCTTTTTGTTCTTTTTTTTTACTCTTAGAAACTATGTTGCCATGAACAAATTTCAGCCAACTTTGTACATGTAGGCAAATATTTCTGTGAGATAAAACCCTAGATGTGGATTACTATGTTAACAAATATGCAATTTTTAGGTGTTTAACGGAGGCTGCGAGGTCCTTCTCTGCCAGTGACTTGGAGGCAGCGTGTCTATCCAGCATTGTTGCTGAGTTTAACTTTTTTTCTAATGTGTAGGAGAATAGTAACATGTCCTTGGGTAATTTAAATTTTTATTGTTTTTTCACTTGTATAATATAGATTTTTGTATTTCCTTTTCTGTGATTTATGTGTCCATGATTTTTCTCCAAGTTTTCTATTGGATTTTTTGTCTTTTTTTTAAGAAAAAATACTTGTAAGAGCTTTTTGATATTATGAAAATTAAAATTTCCTGTGTCACATTGGTCAAATTCTTACCACTTGTCTCACTTCAAACCCACTAGGATGTCTACAACTAAAAAAATAGATAACAAGTGTTAGCAAAGATGTGGGGAAATTGGAACCCTCACATACTGCTGGTGGCATGTACAGTGGTGCAACCACTTTTGAAAACCAGCTGGTAGCTCCTCAGGAAGTTAAGCATAGAGTTAACGTGAGCCAATAATTCTACTCCTGAGTATATGCCCACAAGAAATGAAAAGGTACGTCCACACAAATGTTTGAACGGGAGTGATGATGTAACAATGTTATTCACAATAACCAGAAAGTAGAAACAACCCAATTGCTCATGGGTTGATGAATGGATAAATAAAATGCGGCATGTGTGTGTGGCAGCCGATGGTTCTGTAACAGGAAGAGGTGAAGCAGTGATGGTTGCACTGTGACATGGCAGAGCCCTGGCCTCATGCTCAGTGGGAGGATCAGACACGGAAGATCACATCTGGTACCTTCCCTTTACACAAAATGGCCAGAATAGGTACATCTGAGGACAAGGAAAGCAGACTCGTGGCTGCCCAGGGCTAGAAGGGAATGGGGAAATTGGGAGGTGACAGTAGAGGAGCATGGGGTTTCTTTTTTCAGGCCACGGAAACGCAGAGAAACCTCCACAGCTGACCACCTCCCTGCATTGACCACCTCCTTAAGTTGAGTTAATTTTCATGGACCAGACATGCATCACCTGTATGTGTCTGTGCAGTGGGCCTGGTTCCTTGTGTTGACCACCCCATGTGTTGACCAGTTTGTTACAGTCCCTTGGTGGCCAACTTACAGAGGCTGTACTATATTCTACCGCAATTGATTGTGGCTTGAATATGAGCCTCTGTTAATGTACTAAAAGTCACCAATTTATATACTTAAAGGGGGGAATCATATGGTGTGTGAATTACTTTTCGGCAAGTTTGTCATAAACTCCCTCTCCATCAGCTGTGAGCCTGGTCTCAGCCTTAGCTTGCTGGCAGCCCCAGCTGCTCCCTGGCTGTGCCTCAGGAGACACCTGTTAGCTGGTCCTTCCTGAAATCCTATTTCCAGGGTCATGAGCAAAATAAAATGTTCCTTATACGCTGGGGACATCAGTGCCTGGGTCCCTGCCAGCCCCATAGGTGATGTAGTGTATCTGGTGGGGCATATGCTGACAATGGAGAAGCAGGGCAGGGCGGAGCTCTCTTCTGACCCTACTCCATGGGGGCCTGAGACAGGCTCTAGGACCTCTGCAGGCCTCCTCTCACTGCTCACCCTCCTCCCCCACCTCAGCCCTGAAGGAGCGACCATTCCGGTTCCCATCCACACCCACTACAGTGTTTAGCAAACACCAGGAGGAGGCGTGGGTTTGTAATGCCTCTTCTCCTGTCCAGGGTGGTGGAGTGCATGGTGGAGGGCATGGGTGTTTCCCTGCTGTGTGTATTGTGCAACTTCCTCTGCACCCGTGGGTTCCATCCTGGACCCCAGACAGCAGGTAGAAGGTGGATCAATGGGGCAGTAGGAGCAAAGCCTCACTACAAGCCAATTGTTTCCAAACATTTTATGTGTGGCCAAGAGGGAAAAAGTTCTCCTCTTGGGCATATTGCCTGCTCAAATTCTTGGCTCGCTTTGAACCAAGGCAATTGAGGAAATTGTCTTTTTGTTTGGATTTTAAAAAGCTTTTTTACAAAAGAGAACTTAACCCTTTGGCAGATGTCTTTGGAATGACCTATTCTGATTTTGGGGGGATGTTATACAAAATGTTTGGCTGGATTTATTTTTCTTTGTTATCCTTTTCCTTTGTCTTTTGTGTTCTGTCCATGCTTAGAAAAGGCCCTCTGGTTTTGCATGCAGTTCAGTTTCAACCGTCCGAGGCTTTAACCAGGTGATTCTCAGGTCTGATATGTTCTGTGCTGATCAATATTTTATCTTGCAAAGAGAAACATTAACTTCCAAACTTTAGAGCTCCTACATTCACCTTTGCCAGCCCTAAATGCAGAGTAGGACAGAGTTCTTCTGTGTTGCAGAGCCTAGCTCTGGCAGATGGATGTGGGGACCTAGACACAAACGGGAAAGTCCCTCGAGGAGGGGCCCCCACGTAAGCAGAAGCAAGAAACTCACACGTGTGAACACCAGGAGGGGGAGCGGGCAGTTGGGTCTATGCTGACTCTGCCATTCATTCTTTGTTCACCACTCACCTCACAGAAGGGCTCAGGCCAGTGTGGCGTAGCCAGCTGATGCCTTCTACCTGGCATATTTGGTGGCAGCTCTGGTCAGCTGGTGCCCACAGCTGCTGGCCCAGGCAACCCTGTGGCCTCCCCTCCCTGAGGCATCTTGAGCCTTGAGTCCCTGAGCCTGGCTGTTTGGTGCCCTCTCCTGCCTGTGGCACCAGGGATCACATAATGGGGCCCTGGCAGAACAGCATGAAGATGACTTAGCTCCCAGCTGGGTCAGTCCAAAGAACAGAAACTTAAAAAGTCAGGGCTAAGGGGCTTCTGTGGCTGCTGGCCCTTGCCCCTGACTTCTGAGGGCTGGTGGGGCCCTAGTAGAGGAGCTCCCCACTTGAGCAGCATCACAGGGGCTGGGCTTACCTCACAAAGGGGCTGCAGCTGTGACTGTAGCTCCACTCCTCTGGGGAGTAGGGCCAGAGGGCAGTAATGCTCCAGAGCACAGGCTGTAGCTGACACCCTGACCAGGTACAGGGTCATGAACTGAGTGTTTTGGGGACAGAGGGCAGCCAAGGGGACCAGAGCCAGTCAGCACAAGTCCTCACCAAGGAGGACAAGACCTCCAGTGGCCCAAGACAGTCACCTTAAGGCCCAGGAGCCAGGAACGTTGAGGTGGGTCTATGGTGAGGGTGTGTTGGGGGGCCAGAGTGGCCTCCAAGTAGCTCTGGGGGAGTAACCTGGGGCTCACAGAGCAGGAACACTTCACACCACATTAACTGCTTGAACCTCACCTTTGTCAGATAAAAATAGAGCATGGAGGTAGAAGGGGCACCTTAGGACACGGGCAGACAGGCAGAGCTGGGGAGAACCGCACTGGACACATTTCCTGCTCCCTCGGCATCAGCTCTCGTTGCGGGTGCGAGTGGGGTTTGGTGGACCACAGTGCAGGTTTGACCACAGTGCAGGTGGACCAGGTTTGACCTGGTCAAACACTTGGAAGGTGCTTGTTAGGAACACTCTTTCACAAGATAAAGGTGTCCCTGGGCTGTGCACAGCCCCAGTAGCCTCCTGCACAGCTGAAGGTTTGATTTGCATTTCTGGGACAGACAATATGCCTGGGGCCAGACTGGTATCACCGGAGGGTGGCCAGATTAAGACCTCGTGAATCTTCTGGCTGCGAGCACCTCATGTATGACTAGAACCTGATGAAGATCTGAGGTCTTAGTTTTGCCATCATGTCCCAGGCTCAGCTGGGATGTGCTCTGCTTTCCATGTATCTGTCGTTAATGCGGCTTGTGAATTCTGTCTGTGTCTCTCAAGCTACTTGCTTACTCGCTCCCTGTGCTTGGCACATGTTAGCCAGACCACAACTTACAAACTATATCTGAATTATCTCTGTAGTAGAACTGGATATCTCCAAAAGCAAGTGCATATTCCAAGCTGTTATCACATGTGCACATCCAGTAGGTCAGGTAGCTGACGAGGCGGAGGGAAGGCCCAGCCACAAGTGGACACCGGATGGGGCTCCCATCAAGCAGCCCCAGAGTTTGGTTGACTTCTTCATGGCATTTTCCTCCTGTATGGAAGTGGTTGTCATTATTATGTGGCCCCATGGGATGATGAAAAGAGAGTGAGATGAGCTGTGGGGCTCTCTGCACCCCATCTCTTCAGGTTGTTGTAGAGCCTCCATTACAAAGAATGGGATCAATTAAATCGCTGGTCAGTGGTGGTGACCTCCACTCTCACCCCTCTCCAGTCTCAGGATGATCTGACCCTCTAGTGACCTGGCAGTTTCCTCTGGCAGCCTCCATCCTGAGACTACCTCAGCCCCAAGAAGAGTCACCTCATTAGCAGAAACTCAGGTGTGGCTGAAAGGGGCTTGTTGACAATAACAAAAGATGCTCTTGTCACCCTCAGTCCCTCAGGGAGTTCCCACGGTTCTAGGCTCTCTGTGCCGGGAACCTGGGGTGAAGACAAATGAACACTTTTCATGCAGCCATGTGTTCATGGGAGTGCTAACAGAGAGGCTCCTTCCTTTCAGCCCACAGCAACCAAGAGGAGCCAGCAGACAGGGTCTTGTATCTTCACAGGCAGTCGGGACCAGTCCAGCCCTGGAAAGACAAGAGGCTCTTGGCTGTGCCCCTTTGGTTGAGGTGCCATGGTCAGACTCTACCAGGAGCTACTGCTCCTGGTGGCCACTGCAGCTCTTGTGTCCAGAAAAGTCCAAGCCAGGAACTCTGCCAAGGTGGTGAGGCCATTCCAGGACATCCCCAAGAACTATGTCTACGTGCAGCAGGCGCTCTGGCATGCCATGAAAGAATATAATAAGGCCAGCGAAGACAAGTACAGCTTCAGGGTGTCAGAGGTCCTGAAGGCCCAGGAGCAGGTCGGTGGAGCGCTTTCTCTTTGCTTTCCCCTCTCACTACCCTTAGTCGTCTCACTGCCTGCAGAGGGCTAGTGCACCAAGGGGTAGGAAGCGTAGCTGGGAGACTCTTCTAGCCAAAACACATTAATTTTAGGGAGTTTTAAAGAAAAATTAATCACATTTCATCCTTTATTCTGGGATGATAAACAAACATAAAGTATCTACTAATGTCACTTAAAATTCGTTATAGTCACATAAAAAAGTAGAGGTAAGAGCCCAGAAGGTAGCTGTAAGAGGCTGAGTTTTAGGACATGCCCTAACAGCACAAAGGCCTAGACTGCCAGGAAGAGGAAAATGCCAATTCACAGACATAAAATAAAAAGGCCTCCTAGAAAATCATGCCACTTGCAATCACCATGTAATAACTAACTCAGGCAAAGATTATCTGGGACTGCTGGGTGAGAGAGTGTTTGGGGCGAGTCCTGGAAGGGATTGCTTGTTTATTACAAAGGGGTAAAGAGGCTCTTATATTCAGGAAATCTGCTGACCGCTGCCCTCATCAGAGGCTCATGCCCCTGCCTGGACAGGCTGGCGTCACGCCCCTCTCCCACCAATGTGATGTGCTGAGTGTTCTTGCCCAGAACATACTTCCTGAGAAACAATTAGATGAACCTGTATCATAGGACATTCTAAGATCATTTAAAATATCAGTGTCACAACAAATGGAGAAAAAGCTAGGAAACCGTTCTTCATTAAAGGAGACTTACGAAGCATGAAAAGTCTTGTTTTTAGGACACCTGGGTATGTTTGGAGCTAGGCTGCTATTAGAAGAGAGCAGGGCACGAAGATCACGTTTACTGAGCAAGATGACAGCACTGTGACGGTGCTGTGGGTAGGCAGGGCCCTGAGATGGGTCACAGCAGAGCGCCTGCAGTGTCCCGTCCTGCGGGACACGGTTATTCGGGGGGCGAGGGGGACCCAGCCTGTAAAGAGAATGGGCGAGAAAGAGAA
>NW_003852811.1:118928-119815 GCF_000181295.1 Otolemur garnettii
GGGCATCCGGCTCCTCGGAAGTCTTACTGTAGTGTGTGGGGACCCATCTGCCTCTGGCTCCTGGTGTGGGCCTGGCTGTGTGCTGGTGGTTCTTGGAGAGGACAACTGTGGCCAAGTGTGTGTCACCCCTGGTGGCTCACAATCACTGACAGTCACCAGTGTCTCCTGCATGTGTGGTCCAGGGCTCAGTGAAGTATGTCCCTACCTCTCTGGAACTGTTTAATTTTCTTAGATTTCTCTTTATCTGTGTTTTCCCACCACACAGATAGAAACAGTGCTTCTGATTGATAGGCAGGATTTTACTAATACAATAAACCAAATACCCAGGTATCTCAAAAATTATATATCATTTTGTACTATTTGTTGTTTTTTTCTCTGAATGTACCTTTTATTCTTTAGTTCACCATAAGCTCTTGATGGCAGGTAAGAATTCAAAAGAATCAGGTAGAAGAGGTTTTTTAAAAAGGCTGCAACATGAGTATTAAAAATTCCTGGGCATTCCAGCTACCAATGCTACACAAGAAAGAAAGAAATTTTTAAAAAATACAAACCCCCGAAACAAATAAAGAATAAAGAATAAAGTAAGAAAATCAAAAACAAAAATTGTTGGTGACAATTCAGACTAAACTTAACAACACATAAAGAGAACAGCCATATGTCAGAGAACAATTAAATTAAAGGCTGAATAGTATGTCAGGGTGAGGCTGCATCTAGCCTGTGGCCACTTTTTTTTTTTTGAATTTTTTTTATTTCTTATAGCATAACTGTGTACATTAATGCAATCATGGGGTACAGTGTGCTATTTTCATATACATTTTGAAATACTCTCATCAAACTGGTTAACATAACCTTCATGTCATTTTCTTAGTTATTGACTTAAAATGTTC
>NW_003852812.1:0-906 GCF_000181295.1 Otolemur garnettii
TTTTGGTTGCAGCTGTCATTGTTGTTTGGTGGGCCCGGGCTGAAAGGACAGGGTGTCCTTACAGTAAACTGCAGGGTGAGCCAGAGGGGGCATCCTGGGAAGCCCAGGTTATAGGAGGCAGTGGGCAGCACAGGCATGTGGCTGGCATCTGACTTGGGTGGTAGGGGGGAGGGTCTCACGCCCTTGATCTGTGGGGTCTGATTGCCCACAGGGTAGATATTCAGGATGGCCCCAGAGGATACAGGGTGTCTGCTGCAGAGCTGCCTCGGGTGGGGCTGGAGCATCCTGTTGAGCGGGGGAGGGCACGAGGAGCACCCACCTTTTCTTCAGAGCCCCTTGGTGAGATCACTGTTGAGGCACACAGGGTTTCTGTCTGGGTGCAGGTCTCATCTTACAGAGGTCTGTTACCGGCGCGAGGTTTGCCACAGGAGCGAATTTTTAATATGCCTGACACCTTGCTGGGAGAATGTCTTAGATCTGTCTCCCTGGGTTTTGAGAGGAAAGGTGCAGGCTGAGAGCTGATCTAGTGGAAATGTAGCAGGAAACCGACGCAGATAGAAGACTCCAGGCACCAGTTGATTAGAGGAAGCAGGTTTATTCAGCCAGGGGTACTCAGAACACCAGCGTGTTTCCCAAAACCGAGCCCCCCGACTCAATCTCTTGCCTCTCTTTTATCCACTTTTCAGGGCAGGAGTGCACGTGCAGGTCATAAGACAGAGAGACATGACATCATCCTCAAGGTCCTGGGCTCAAGTGGGAAGGTCAGATTTGCCTGCGTCCTTGAGACTGGTTGGACCACCTGCCCTCAAAGGCAACAGAAACCCAAGGAAGTTACTAGGTTACAATCTAGGCCCCATGTATGTCAGGGGAAAAACACGCAGACAGCAGAAACGCCGGCTTGGCTGA
>NW_003852812.1:1214-5240 GCF_000181295.1 Otolemur garnettii
GCTAGGATAGATTATTTCAGTTCTGCTTTTACTTTCTTGCCTCATTCCCCCCCCTTTGAGACTCAGAACAACTTGTTATGGAGTCTCACCACCATTCTCATCAACCTGTGCCATAGTTTGTTGGTGGTGCATGTCATACACTCCACCGGGGCCTCTTTGAGACATAGCCAAATTCACTACGATCCTCACCATCTGGAGTAAATTGGCAATAAGCATGGGAGGAGAAGGCAAGTACCCAATAATATTAAGACTTCTATTATAAGGGTCTTAAAATCTCCAAAAGCAGAGAATTATCCTCTAAAGATGAATTTTGGATTACATCCGTGCCACATCTGTACTGGTATATGAGCCAATTTGGAAATTTTATTAGCTATCCTTTCACTACTAGACCTTGATCATCTATTTTTAGTCAATAGTTGGTCAGATTGAACTTTCTATATACTTCTCCTTCTGCAGCAAAGTAAATAATCCAAAGCTAATCTGTTTTGTACAATTTTTTACATTAGCATCCTGAATATTTGCACAAACTAAAGTTCACTTAGCTCTCATGAGTCCAATAAAGAACAGTCCCACGATGACGTAGATCCTCATGCTTCAGCCGTGCGTGGACCAGTCAGCTCCCAGGGTGTGACTGGAGCAGGGCTTGCTATTCTCTGCAACATCAGCTTGAGGGGGTTGTCAGGATCCGTGGTAGCTTCCCAAGGTTCAGGAGTCATTGAAGTGCGGAGCCCATGCCGTGGGAACTCAGGATCAGCTGCCATTGTTCACGTACTGCTCAGTCTGGCTCCTCTTAGGCAGGGGCAGGTTCTCCTCCGGTTCCATGGCAGGCTTCACTCTGCTGTAATGGATCTAGGCAGGAATTTCTGCTACTCTCACAGCTGTAGGTATGGTCAGGATAACGTTGTAAGGGCCTTTCCACCTTGCCCTCAGGGGAGACACACTCCAATCTTTGACCCACACTGCAGCTCCTGGAGAGAAAGGGTGGACAGGGGAAAACAAACTAACAGGACACCTCTCATTCACTCATTCCGACATTGCCTCTGCCACCTTTCCCAGTGCCTGTAACTGCTTCCTTAATTCTACCTCTCCCAATTCCCGAGGGGAATCCTGGCAAGCTCCATGGTAAGGGGGTTGGCCTATGATATAAGATCTTACACTGTCAGAATCCTGTCCTCTTAGTAGGAGTACACCTCATCTTAAATAACACCAAGGGAGGGACACTTACCCACTGTAAGTTTGTCTCCTGGCATACTTTCCCTAAACTTGCTTTGATAGCTCTATTCATGCATTCCACCTTTCCCGAGCCTTGTGGGTGGTGGGCTGCGTGGAGTTTCCAGGTGATGCCAGGATGTTAGTCGTCTTCTGGACCAATTTGGAGATGAGTGCTGGCCCGTTGTCTGACCCAGTCCTCAGTGGGAGCCATAACTGTGGTATAATGTCTCTCAAGAGTGCCCAGGTGACTTCTTGTGCCTTCTCAGTGTGGGTAGGATATGCTTCTGCCCTTCTGGAGTAGGTGCACCCCAGCGAGTATTTGTTCCCTCTACATCTGGGCATTTCAGTGAAGTCTACCGGAAAGTCCTCAAAGGGCGTTGCTCTATATGATTTGATTCCTGGGGGTACCGTTGGTTCTCGGCAGGCGTTGAACTGGCTGCAGGTGACACATCGCTGACTGACGGCTTTTTGCCAGGGCTTGCGCCATCACATAACTGCTTCCATCAACCTACCAGTCTCAGTCTGCATCTGTCCAAGGCTGGTCATGCAAGTCAGGTCTGCTAGGGTACACATTATCTATGAATTCCACACAGTCATGCGCAGTCTCTCTTCCATTCGCTGGAAGGAGTGTGGCTGGGTCAAAAATTTCCTTTAGTGTCCATTAAAGTGACCACAGAGTGGGGTACTTCTACTCTGAGATCCTGCCCTAGAGTCAGCTTATTGGCTTCTTGCCCAAGGAGAGTAGTAGCAACTATAGCCCGTAAGCAGGGTGGCCATCCTTTTGCTGCTCCATTTAACTGCTTAGAGAGGTAGGCTACAGGCCTTGGCCCAGACCTAACCAGCTGGGTTAACATATCCACAGCCATCTTGGTTAGGTCTGGCAGTCCCAGTGCAGGGGCAGTCATTAGCCCCATCTTTAGCTGGGAGAGGGCATGTTCTTATTCTCTTCACCACTCTAAGGACTTTCCTTCCTCTCCTTTAGTTGCCTCATACAGAGGTCTAGCCAAGATGGCAAAGTTGGGGATCCAAAGATGACAGAAACTGAATGCGCCTAAGAATTCCCAAACTTGCCTTCGGCTTGTGGAGGTGGGGAGGCGACTAATGACTTGCTGCCTCTCCCTGCCTAGATTCCTCCCTCCCTGCTGGATAATAAATCTTACATAAGGTACTTGCTGCTGGCAGATCTGAGCCTTTTGCTTAGAAACTTTATAGCCACATACCTCTAGATGTTGCAATAGGCAGTCTGTACCTTGAGCACAGCCCTGGGGAGTTATCTTTCGCCCAGACCCGTGGCCACCACTGGGCCAGTTTGGGCATCAGTCCTTCGCCTGGCTGAGTCACAAACAGCCTCCACTCCCAAGGTGGACACTAGATCTAGTTTGGGCAGTTGTAGCTGCATATTTCCTCGTGGCCTCTTATGGAACACTTCTGAGGGAGACAAAAGGCTTGTTCAGCAGTGGCTCCGTTGCTCCTAAGTCAATCCTGTGGTCTGAGAGAGGGGCTACTGGCCGGGTGACCGCCAAGTGTTCACCCCCAGTATTAATTAGAAAGTCAATGTCCTTGCCCCCAATCCTTACTCGGACCATGGACTTTCCAGGGGCGGCTGAGTCCAGTCCCCTTCCATCTAACAGGGCTTCTCCCACTAAGTTATAGAGGGCTCCCTGCTCTTCTGTGACCTGTCTCCCAGGATTTTTCACACTTCCTTGCCTCTGGGGACATTCATTCTTCCAATGCCCTGTCTCTTGGCCAGTTGCACATGGATCCCTTCACAAGGAGGGGCCTTTTACCTTAGGTCCCCTACTTCCTCGCACTCCTTGACCCTGTCCTCTTTGAAAGGGAGGGGGTCCTCCCCTCATGCCTTTCAGAGCCGCAGCTATGAGATTGGCCCTTCGCTTCATGCACCTGTCCTCTTCCCTATGGTTTACTGCTTCCCGATGCACAAAGACCTTTTATGCTATTTCAAGGAATTGCAACGTGTTCATATGTGCAAATCTCTCCTGCTTCTGCAGTTTTGGCCATATATTCTCAGTGCTTTGGCTAACTAGGGCCATAGTAACCATCCTCTGATTCTCAGGGCTCTCAGGGTTAAAGGGAATGGACATTTAAAATACTTTACATAACCTTTCATAAAACTGGCCTGGACTCTCAATCTTTCCTTGGAGAACCTCATTTACTGGAGCCAGATTGGTAGTTTTGTGTGTCCCTGACTCAGCCTCTGCAACAATGCCTCTGGTACCAGATCTGCAAATATCTTCAGCATCACTACTCTAGGTCAGGTGGAAAGCACTTTCCGTTCCTGTCCCTGTGTTACTAGCACTGTTGCGACCTACCCTCTCAACCAAGGTGGTTGGCTCACTACTAGCTGTAGCCAGGTATCTATGTAGGGAAACTGCTCAGAGTGAATCCCCGTTCCAGTAACTCTGTGCCATACCTCAGACACTAGGGATTTTTCTAAACTTCCCTCCAATAGCCATCCAATCCCAAAGGGGGGCCGTTCCTGCTCACAAAGGCTCCTTAGCTTTTCTGGTGTCATAGTCACCTACAAGTTCCTTCTTAAAGTGCTTTAACATGGTAGCTAATGGGGTGGGCTTCCCTTGCTTGTTCCCCATTTCTACCCAAGGTCTCCCTTCTGAGACACACACACCACACTCTTTGGCCAGTCTCTGAGTTCCATTTAACAGTTCAATGACTCATTTTATGAGCTGACAGTACAGATAAGGCTGAGATCTAATACAGGTGGGCCACAGCCTTTTTTTTTTTCTTTGCATTATTTTTCTCTCTCTCCAATTTCTCTCTCTCTCTTTTTTTTTTTTT
>NW_003852812.1:5460-25415 GCF_000181295.1 Otolemur garnettii
AACCCGCCACCTTAGGTGTATGTGGCTGGTGCCTTAGCCGCTTGAGCCACAGGCACCGAGCCTCCAATTTCTCTCTTTACTAAAGATAAATTATAGTAGAACCAACTTATTTGCCAAAATATCCTGTACCTTCAGTATACTGATTATTTGCATAAAGCGCAGTAAGAATTTTTAGTCATCCTAGACTCTTTGGCTTTGCTGGAACCTTTTATAAGGAATTTTCAGGCCGGACTTTCTCAGGAGTCTTTCATGAGCCCAGGTTTCATCTGTGCCATAAGATACCTGTATGCATTGGGTACATTCCTCTTCTTTTGAGGTTCCCCAAGCACCTTTCAATTTCTCAGACCTGACAGCAAGTGACCTTCGTTACTTACCACAGATCAGGAAAGGTTACTGATGGGTATCTGGCCAGTTTTCAAAGGGCTTATAAATTCAAACTTAATTCCTTAACGCAGTCTGAACACCTCTGGAAATGCTATTCCAACCAAAGCCTTGGTAAAATACCAGTGCCTTCATCATGTCCTATAGAACAAAACAGATTCTTATTGAACTTATGCAAATAACTGTATTGTCAGAAATTAAGAATACTTACAAATTCCGGAGAAATCAAGGAGAGAGAAAAATACATGTTTCAAACTCTGCTCATAAGTATATACATTGCTTGAAAAGCTACAAATAGCTCAAAAGGCAGAGAATTATTTTCTTGACTTCTGGAAAACAGAATATAGAAAGAAGCAATAATACCTCAAACAAAAAGCCATAATAAACTAGCCTAGTTCCACATAACTGATTTCTGTTCTGTTTGAAGTTACGTTAGCAATCCCAATAGACATGTTAACTTTCTAATGAAAGTTCTAAAAATCTGCTTTTAGCCCGAAGGTACTCAATTTCCAAAGACATCAGGAATTTGAATTCGAGAGAATTCGTCAGCCTCTCTTAACATTTTTTTTTCTTTTTCTTTTTAGGATAAACTTTGGACTCAGCCAGTTACATAAAAAACTCTTTTTAGATGAATTAAACTTATTACTGACAATATATGTTAGGGCAAACCAATGCTTTACAATATTGGAACACACACATATATATATAACCATAACCCATACAAAATTAATCATCATTTCATATTTGACAATGTTTCCTATACATTTTTAATAAATCAAGTAAGTTCAATTTGTTTTTCTATGCCTCTCTGTGGTCTTAATATTTCAAAAAGACCAAATTTAGAGTTGAGCTTTGTGTTTTCTGGACTGAGTTCAAACCTGCCAACCTCGGTGCATGTGGCTGGTGCTGCAACCACTGCACTATGGGCACCAAACCCCAAATTTAGTTTTGATTTTGGAAGGTTTGTCAAATATCAAAAGGGCTAAAACATTGGTTCAAATAAGATTACATGCCAAAAGATTTTAACTGGATCACATGTATATTCTTTCACAAATTCTCTTTTCATTTAACCTGCACAGACAATCTACAAACATTCTAAACCTTCTTTAACTTTGCCCTGCCTTTCACTTTTTTACACAACCATTCTGTTTCAGGACAAAATTTATCACACAATTTCTTTCTTTCTTTCTTTTTTTTTTTTTTTGAGATGGAGCCTCAAGCTATCCCCCTGGGTAGAGTGCCATGGCATCACAGCTCACAGCAACTTCCAACTCCTGGGCTCAAACGAGTCTCCTGCCTCAGTCTCCCAAGTAGCTGGGACTACAGGCGCCCACCACAATGCCCTGCCGTTTTTTGGTTGCAGCCATCATTATTGTTTGGCAGGCCCAGGCTGGGGATTCAAACCCGACACCTTAGGTGTATGTGGCTGGTGCCTTAGCCGCTTGAGCCACAGGCACCAAGCCATCACACAATTTCTCCTTTCTGTCTAATTTCTCTTACTCTTAAAAACTCAATTCCTACAAAACAGGATCTCAGTTCACTATGAAGTCACCCATTCACTTGACCAAACTGATAATTAGAAGGTTTAAAAAGCAAGAATCTTATCCTTTGACAAAGACTCAGTTTCCCCAACAATTTAAACAATCAAATGATTACATTTTACAAATGAGAGACATTCTATGAGATGTAACATTGATATAGGATTTTCCCACTCAGAGCTGGACAGGGAACTCCCATTTTTCAGGCTCAGATATCAGACTCCCATCTCCCGGTACAAACACTCTGAGCCCCAGCCAGGTCATGAATAAAGCAGCCTGAAACCTTTTGGCTGGCTCCACCCAGACTAAGGAGCACACACCCTAATCCTTTCCCCAGACAAAAACCGCAGCAGAGACCTAATAATCTTGTCCAAGGTGAGGGGCTGCATTCATCCATTTGCTAGAACATCCATTTAGTTCTAAAGGTATTTTTTTCATCTACCAAGTCCTGGCCAAAATATTTCTCAGGGCCAACTATTTACCCCTAGACAAGGGACTCATGCAAGAAATCTCTGACCTGGGCCTCCTCCCCCCTTTCAGAGGCTATCCGGCTATCCACCCAGGAGACCTGTTGCTGATATGGATACAGCACTGTTCCCCACGAGATTTACACTCTCTCCTCCAGATTTTCAAGGGCCATCCAGAGCTCACCAGACTGCTTGGACCACAACACTTTCCAAGGCACAGCTCCTCTGCCTGTGGTTCTGGCACTCTCCACTCCATCTGCATGTCCCTGAGTTCAACAAAATGCCATTTCATCACTGATCTGTGGTCCGCAGTCTCAATTCTCAAATTCCTGAGACCAAAAACTTATTGAAGAAATTCCAGTAACAAACTACAAAACCCTTTCTAATGTCTTTCCATTTCCCCCCAAGACGACATGGTCATGTGACAGTCACCAAAGACAGCAGAAAACCTGGAACTTCCAGTTTCCCTCAGAATAGCCAGGGGGCAAAGTTGGAGCAGGGAAGAAGGGCACACTCACACATTCATTTCACCCCGTGAATGGGGGGGGTCGAAACCCCACCTATTGTTACCCATCTCTGTCATTCTCCAAGCACTCACATGCCCACAATTCCAACGCATTTCTTAACCTGGGCAGCCTCGATTTCCCACTCGAGCTGCCACTTAGCCAAAGGAGGCAAACCAACACTCCCCTGTGAGGGGAGATCCAACTCCACCCTTGGAGTTCTCCTAGTCACACCACATCCACACACTCTCACACACCTCTCACAGATTGGCTGGCAATCTAGCAGATCTGGTCTCACACACCTGTCAACAGATGTGTGACAGGAGGTGATCAGGCTCCTCTTCCACTAAAATTGTAGTGGTCCCCAAATGGATTCTACCTTGCCTCAGACATCTCCCTGTGTACGTGCCAGCGATCTAACGCCCTAGGAGGTGATCAGGCTCCTCTTCCACTAAAATTGTAGTGGGCTTCAAAAGGATCCTATCTTACTCTGGATATCCTGGCGCCACCTGTTACCTGTTCCTCTCTGGTGCTCAGCCTCCGCAATGACCCGCCCCAGGGACCTCGCCAGCTGAGTCTCAACCAGACGTTCCTCTGGGAGAATTTGTCCCAGGAGCGCTCTGAGGACCGCATGGCCAGACCAGCAGGAGTTCCCCATGGAGGTGATCTGTGGCGCGGGCAGAACCTGACCCAAAGAATCTGGCTGCACGGTTTTTCCACTAAACCTCGCTTCCTGGTCAGGGAACCAAGAAATGTAGCAGGAAACCGATGCAGACAGAAGACTCCAGGAACCAGTTGATTAGAGGAAGCAGGTTTATTCAGCCAGGAGTACTCAGAACACCAGCGTGTTTCCCAAAACTGAGCCCCCCGACTCAATCTCTTGCCTCTCTTTTATCCACCTTTCAGGGCGGGAGTGCACGTGAGGGTCATAAGACAGAGAGACATGACATCATCCTCAAGGTCCTGGGCTCAAGTGGGAAGGTCAGATTTGCACGTGTCCTTGAGACTGGTTGGACCACCTGCCCTCAAAGGCAACAGAAACCCAAGGAAGTTACTAGGTTACAATCTAGGCCCCATGTATGTCAGGGGAGAAACACGCAGACAGCAGAAACGCCTGCAGCTTGGTTGAGGCCTACACAGGGCGGCTAGGATAGATTCTTTTAGTTCTGCTTTTACTTTCTCGCCTCATAACCAAAAAGGGACTTCACACCAGGGCAGATGGGGGCCAGCCAGTGGTTGGGAGTCCACCCAGGGGTCTTCAAAATCTCAGCTCCTTTGCTTTCAGGAAATCCACTGTTTCTGGGAAACAACTCAAAAGGCCAAGTAGTTATTTGGGGGAGAAGATTATAAAAACTATACAGGGGTCATGGAAGTTTGTTCAAGGAGCTAGTTACAGGGTTGTCAGGCCTGGCTGTGGAACACCGACCTCTGTCACTGGCCCCTGGCTGCCTGGCCAGTCAGATGCGGAGCGAGGGCCTGTTCTCCTGGGGACCACCCTGTGCAGACCCCCCCGCCCCCCATGACCGCAGCCTGGGTTCCCCTGTGCCTGCTTCTTGATGGCAGGCTGTTTTGGAGTCTGAGGGTGACATGCAATCGTCTCTGCCAGTTGTGCCCTGGCGTCCATGCTTAGTAGGGCTGCCCTCCTCCTCTCTTGCTCAGCTGGCCCCTCCTCCATCAGGAGATGCCCTGGGGTTTTGTTGGGGGCTGGTCACTCCCAGCACACACCAGACTAAAGGCTTCCAGAGGGAAAGTGGGTTTCCATGTGAAGCACCTCCTGTGTTGCCGAAGTGGCATGACCTTCCTGAGGACAGCAGCCTGGGGCCATCTTCATGGCATTTTCCATACACCACCTATTTCTCTTGGTGCTTCTAAGATTTTTTCCTTACTGCTACTTGTTAGAAGTTTAGTTACAATGTAACTTGGTTTTCTTTTCTTTCCTTTGTTTTTTTTTTCTTTTTCCTTTCTTTTTCTTTTCTTATTTTTGTTAGACAGCCTCACTCTGTCACCCTGGGCAGAGTACCATAGTGTCACAGCTCACAGCAACCTCAAACTCTTGCGCTCAGGCGATTCTTTTGCCTCAGCCTCCTTAGTAGCTCAGGATACAGGTGCCCACCACAACACTGGCTAGTTTTTTTAGTTTTAGTAGAGACATGGTCTCACTATTGCTGAGTCTGGTCTCAAACTCCTGAGCTCAAGTGATTCACCCGTCTCAGCTTCCCAGACTGCTAGGATTGCAGACATGAGTCACCACACCTGGCCTTGGTTTTCCTTGGAGCTGTTACTGTCTGGGGCTGTTACTTCTTTTTGTGAGACAACCTCACTCTGTCACACTCAGCATAGTACCATAGCATTACTGTTCCATTTTCTTCTTAAACTTAGGATTTTTATAACGTTCATCAAACATGGAAATTTGGGGTTGGACTTTGCTCAGCAGTCATCAGCTCACCCTTTTCCTTCCTGGGACTTGTGAGTCAGTGTGTGTGGCCCCAGGGCCCTGTCTCCCCTTCCTCCTCCCTCTATAGGCAAAAGGCCTATATGCCTCTGGCCAAAAAAGCTGTTTGAGAGAGAGCAGTGAAAAGACTTTGTGCTGGCATACTTGTGAGAAACTGAGGCAGATTCTCATATGGCTGGGTTGGTTGGGGGCGTAAAACCCCCGTGACCTAACGTTGGCCTGGTTGGTTGTGGGCTTACAAAACCCCTGACTTAAGGCCAACATGGGAGTGAAGGCTTGCAAACAGGTTTTCTCTATGTCTTAGAAATTTTCTCATTATGCCTTGCTTAACATTGAAGTAACTGCCTCCAGATGGGGAGGTCTGTAAGGGCAGGTATTCAATCTACCTTCCTTTCCCAGAGCCTCAGGCTTCATTAGATAAGAACAAAAGAAGTAATGGCTAACAACCTCTTCTCCATTAACTTCTGTTAAAAGGCTTATGTTAGGGGGATTGTGTTAAAAGGATTTATGTTAGGAGGATTATGTTTAAAAGATTACATTAGGAGGATTAAGTTAGGAGGATTACTTTAGGAGGATTATGTTAGCAGAATTACTAGATAAAGTGGTATCAGTTAATCAGTAGATTACTAGGGAGGATCTGCTCATGAGATAGTCACAATATGTTTATTCATGAGATGGATTATGGATTGTAATGAATGTTAATGAAGTCATTGATGTACAGTGTGCACGTGCAGAGGGATTGTAATGAATATTAATGAGGTACAGTGCACATGTCCACAGCTAACTATTTAAGGCAGGAGAAAAATAAAGAAACTTGCCACATGCCTGAGAGAGCTGTGGACCCCTTCATTTAAATATACAATTTCAGTTTGCGGGTTTATGTTCTGTGATACTGCTTCTCCATGAGACCCTATTGACAACATCCCTCCTCCTTTTCACAGCCTTCACCCTTTCCATCTCTGGAAGATCCATTTGCTTTTCTAGTGTCTTCTGTTTCTCACTCCAAGTGGTCTGGTCTCTGCTTTTGGGGCGCATGTGGAGATGACTGTAGTCTGCTGTTTACATCTTTGGGTTTTGGACCATGTTTTCTTGCTGCTTTGCATGCCTGGTGATTATTTATCAGTTGCTCAGGATACAGGTGCCCACCACAACACTGGCTAGTTTTTTTTTTATTTTTAGTAGAGAGATTGAAGTAGTAGTAGCGTACCATTGAATCTTGGTGGTCTGTATATGTTCAGTGGTTTGAGTCCACTGCAACCCTCTGCAGGCATCATGAGGGTGGGTCAGAGTGACTTTGGTGTAGGACGGAGGTGGGTCCCAGCTACAAGAGACATGTAAGCTTTTGGTGCATCCAGCTGTCAGCCTGGTTTATTCTGGGGACTGTTTTTCCCAGGTCCCAGCTGGGCCCTGCCAGGTTGTCCCAGCACCTGCAGGCTTCTGCAGCACACTTTGTCCACTGTGTGGATAGGAGACCAACACCACTCCTATTCTTGGTCACAGCCAGATCTCTCCACAGTGTACCTGTGAGGTGGCTTAGATTTGTGTAGGGGTGGGTTTCTTGTGTAGCACGTTGCTGGCCTCCACACTCATGGCCCTGTCTGTTGTGTACTCATCCAGAGAGGGAGCAGCACCACCGGGTAAGGTGGTCCACACAGAGCTGTGACTCTTAGTCCTCGCAGTCTCTTCAAACATATGCCTGTCCCCGCCGCTGCTCTGGGGGAGCCACCAGAGCTGACCTAGCCCCACCCTGAGCTAAATCTGGGCATATTTGCTTCTGGCTGACTGGTATCCACAAATCTTCTGGCGGGTCTTCCATCCTGACCTCTGTCAAGCGCCTCAGCCTGTGTGGCTCCCATTCTAGTGCTTCTCTCTGGGGAGCACATGGCCTACCTTCAGGGGATCCATGTCTAAGGAGAAACAGTACAGAGAGACCCCTGTCTCGGGTGTCTCAGCCACAGCACATGGGCACCAGGTGTTTGCTGTGTGGCTCCTCAAATGTGCCAACAGTGAGTGAGTCCTCATATGTGAACATGGAAGCATTCTTTCATCAGAGACTTAGCTGGAGCCACCTGAAGAAGGACCCTCCTATTAACTAATAGAGCCTGGAGTACGAGACTCTGGGTGGCAATGGGTCAGTGTGAAATCTGAGGACCCTGATGCCCCAGTGACCCTCGGGTGACACAGGAATTGCTAGGGGCCTGGGATTTGTCTGAGGGGTTCTTGGCTTGGGAGCTCCCTCTCCTATGAGAGCGGTGGCCATCCTGTCCTCGCTGCAGGGCTCACAGCCCTCTGTGGGTGCTGGGAGCAGTGAGAGGCGCCTATGCCCTGCAAGGTAGTCTGAGTCCTAGTTTTGCTGACCACAAGCCACGTGGACAGACATCTTTCCTTTCATAAGCCCTGCCTTGCAGATCGTTGTGCATGTTGAACTCCCATGTTTTTTTTCAAAATAATAGGAAGCCCTTCTTGCCTCAGTGTTAGGGACCAGCCAGATGTGACCCATGAGCCATACGAATTTTTTCCGTCTCCAGAGCCTGCAGCCTCAGCAAAGAACTAGTCTTGCAGTTAGTTTTTAATTGTTTTGTTTCCCTTTTTAACCTTTAATTTGCCTGTACAGAAATTTTATGAGACAGAAATCTTTTATCTTGTTTCCTTTGGCCCATGGGAAGCAGCCAGGGAATTGTGAGCCATCTGTACTGTCATGTCAGCAGAGAGACGGTGTCACTGTGCCCAAACCCACAGATCCTGAAGAGGGACAGTAATACACGGAGGATTACTGATCAGACTGTGGAGGCTGGTGTTGTCTATTCTGAATATCCCGGTGTGGCTCACCTGTCTCTGTTCTGCTGTCCTGTGTGATCCTGTCAGAAATCCATGTTTCCCATGGCCCTTGGGGAGCACACGGGGTGGGCTGGGGGTGAGGGCAGCCTCTGTTTTCTGTGTGATGGATGTGCCTGAGGAAAGAACATGTTCGCTGGAGAAGAGTGATTCTTGGCTCGGCGCCTGTGGCTCAAGCAGCTAAGGCACCAGCCACATACACCTAAGCTGGCGGGTTTGAATACAGCCGGGCTCGCCAAACAATGACAGCTGCAACCAAAAAAAGTAGTCAGGCATTGTGACGGGCACCTGTAGTCCCAGTTTCTTGGGAGGCAGAGGCAGGAGACTTGCTTGAGCCCAGCAGTTGGAGGTTGCTCTGAGCTGTGATGCCACGGCACTCTACCCAGGGCAACAGCTTGAGGCTCTGTCTCAAAAAAAAAAAAAAAAAAAAGAGTGACTCTCAGCAGGTTACAATGAAGCACTCATTGTCCATATATTCTTTGTAAGTGGATGTGTTAACGGATGCCTGTGAGTGTCTGCAGAGTCCATAAAGATGGATTTCATTAGAGATGCCTGCACAACTCAAGGGCATCAGTTGTTCCTGGGCAGTGAGGGGCCCTCCCCAGGGACTTCTCTGTCAAAGTCTTTGTCATGCCACTTGCTGATGTCCCTTCTTCCTGGTAATCCTACCCAGTTCTCACACCCACAGTGATGTCTGAGCTAGCCAGTTTGTGCATCAGAAGAGGCTCCTGTTGGGGCCCTGCCTCTATGAAGACACAAGAGCGGGAGCCCTGGCCCTCCAACAGCAGCACACATTGGAGCCTAGCCTTCCTGGGGAAGGGTTGTGGCTAGGATAGCACCTGTGGCTGATTAGAGCTGAGAGGAGCTCAGGGTTGGGTGAGGGTCAGGCTAACAAGGCCCTGACCTCCTGGTGGCCCAGAGATGAGCCCCACGGCAGAGCCACAGGGCTGGGCATTTTGGTGTGGGCGGGAGGCACACTCTGCCCCTGAAGACTCCAAAGGTTGGGGCTCCTTGGGTATAGGAGAGATGCTTCCTATAGTTGGGTAACCTCTAAAGGCCAGTGCCGCTCTCCTTCCTGGTGCCTCCTCTTCTTTGCTGGTGCGTGGCTGCATTCTTCAAGTCAGGCAGAGGTAGCATGAAAATGACATTCAGGAGCCATTAGGCCCCCAGCTTAGGACATTAGGATGGGTGCATGGCCTGTCTCCCAGGCCTCCTGGAGCAAGAGGTTTCCGCTGGATGTGGTTGTTCCTGAACCCCACCCCAAGGGCAGATGCAGCTGCCAGCTTCCCTTGCAAAAGCCTCCAGGAACTTGGCACCTTGAACACCTTTCTGCCTAAACAGTGGAAGAAGAAAGAGCCATCTGACCTGGGGCATCTGTTTTTCAAAAAAAAATTTGTTTTGGCAAAATTTACATAACATAAAATCAATCATTGTTTTTTTTCAAAGCATTCAGTCCCCTGCCATTTGCTTGATGGCAGCCACCACCTCTTTCAGATTCCAGAGCACTGTGACCACCCTGCAAGGGAATACCAGTCACCAGTCCCTATCCCTGGAAGTTACAGTCCTTTCTGCCTCCAATTTGCCCGCCATACACACACACACATCCCTGGGATCCTAGAATGTGGTCCACCTGCGATGCAATCTATGTCAGCGTGGGTCTGAGTGTGATCTGAGCCTTCCCTTCACAGGCCCTGGGCTCAGGCCACTCCTAGTGTTGGCAACAATGGGGGCCTGGGGCTTGGGCTAGCCTGCCTCTGTGGTTCCCTGCCAAAGGACTCCTGGTGGTCAGAAAAGCTGACCAGGCTGCTAGGGGCAAGAGACATTCCTTAGGCCACACCGGGCATTAGTCACAGGTCAGCCTATCTGGGGGTCCTCATGCCTTTTGTACCAACTCTCAGGGAGAGGAGAAGCCCCAGGCTGGACACTGTGGCTGTCAGGGTCAAAGTCCTGTATGGTACACGCGTCCTCCAGCACTTCTACTGGAGACTACACCCACACACACCTAGTAGTGCATGCACACGGGTCCCCAGCTCCCCACAGCTGCTGCTGCTGGGTTCCCAGAGCATCCTTTGAGAACAGAAAGTGGCCAAAGGCAGCATGTGACAATGTGACTAGAATAGTAGGGCACACACCCAAGAGAAGGGGCTGTGGCGGTGGGCCACCCAGGGTGTGACAGGAATACTAGTTACAGCATTGTCCAGGGCTGTGAGCTTAGGCTTTTGTATCTGTTTCTCAGTATCTGTATATACCTGGGTCTCCTGCACTTTGAAGGTTATCTTTCTCATGTGCTGAGGTCTGCAAGGGAGGACCTGAGTGTCCGGGTTGCCCTGACATGAGGGAAATCCCTACCACCTCTATGGACTAGGGATGCCTGGGTGTAGCAACTTCCTGGTCTACTTCAGAGGCACGCAGGGGCCGTGCACGCTGGACTGAGGAAGGCTGCTGTATGTAGGAGGCATCAGCACTTCTGAGGGTGGAAGCTTGTTAGTCTTGGCCTGTGCAGGAGTGCTTTTCTCCTCACAGTGCGGTGGAAGCTATGGCTGCGGGGTGAGTGCTGCACCCGCTATGTACAGTGGCTACAGAGTCTGATTCCAGGAACTGCTATTTTTCCGAAAGTCAAGCCCTTTGCAGGTGGATGGGCCTTAGAAGTAACTACTCTTTTGGAGGGTGCTGGTGCCATTCTCTAGTCAGTCCTGGAAACAATTCTCATGTCTCCCAAAACCTACTGCTCTGCTGTGCTCTTGGCTGTGAGTCTGAGGCCCATGTGTGCTGGCCTGGCCACTGCGCTGGCTGTTTGGTGAAACAGACATGGGTAGACCCAGGGAGACTATGGAGGCACAGAGACACAGAAATTGGTAGACCCCATGAGGACATAGAGACACAGGGACAGAGGGATGGGTATACCCAGGGAGGACATGGAGTCACAGGGCCACAGAGATGGGTAGACCCCATGAGGACATGGAGATACAGGGACAGAGGGATGGGTAGACCCAGGGAAGATAAGGAGTCACAGGGCCACAGAGATGGGTAGACCCCATGAGGACATGGGTAGACCCAGGGAGGACATGGAGTCACAGGGCCACAGAGATGGGTAGACCCCATGAGGACATGGAAACACAGGGACAGAGGGATGGGTAGACACAGGGAAGATAAGGAGTCACAGGGCCACAGAGATGGGTAGACCCCATGAGGACATGGGTAGACCCAGGGAGGACATGGAGTCACAGGGACACAGAGATGGGTAGACCCAGGCAAGACATGCAGTCACAGGAAGAAAGACATGAGTAGCCTCAGGGAGGACAGAAAGACATGAGTAGCCTCAGGGAAGGTTAGACTAGGGAGGACAAGCAGCCACAGAGACAGTGGGATGGGTAGGCCTAGGCGGGTTATGGAATCAAGGGACACAGAGTTGGGTAGACGCAAGGAGGACACAGAGTCATGAGGACGCAGAGATGAATAGACCCCAGGAAGACATGGACTCACAGGAACAGAGGATGGGTAGACCCAAGGAGGACATGAATTCACCAAGGAATAGGAATGTGGGAGAACCAGAGAGGACATGGAGTCACAGGGACACAGAGATGGGTAGACCTAGGGAGGACATGGATTCACAGGTACAGAAAGATTGGTAGGCCCAGGGAGAACATGGAGTCACAGGGACAGTGAGATGGGTAGAGCCAGGGAACACATGGAGTCACAGGAGCAGAGAGACAGGTAGACCCAAGGAGGACATGGACTCACAGGGAAAGAGAGATGGGTAAACATAGGGAGGATATGGAATCACAGCTACATAGAGGTGGGTAGACCTAGGGTGGATATGGTGTCAAAGGGACATAGGGATGCATAGACCCAGGGACAACATGGACTCACAGGGACAGAAGGATGGGTAGGCTCAGGGAGGACATGGAAGCCAGAGATAGCTAGATCCTGGGAGGACATGGAGTCTCATGAGCAGAGGAATGGGTAAACTCAGGGAGGACATGGTTCACAGGGACATAGAGATGGGTAGACATGGGGGACTTAGAGATGGGATATGGGTAGACCATATCCTAAGAAGGATATGGTCTCACAGGGACACAGAGATGGGTAGACCAGGGGGACATGGAGTCACAGGAACACAGAGATGGATAGAACCAGGGAGGACATACAGTCACAACGACACAGAGATGGGTTGACCAGGGAGGTTATGGAGTCTCAGGGACACAGATATGGGTAGACTCAGCTACTCCATGGCCTCACAGGGATACAGAGATGTGTAGACTTAGGGAGGACATGGAGTCACTGGAACACTGGGACAGGGGAGAGCCAGGGGGCACACAGAATTACAGGGACACCGATGGGGGCAGACCCATGGCATACAGAGTTACAGGGACATCAACAGGGATCAGGGGAGACCCAGGTGGGACGTGGAGCCACAGGAACATGGACAGTGATGGGGGGAGACCTAGATAGCTATTTGAAGTCAGAGGAACACAGAGACAGGGAGACTCAGCAGGGACATGTGATGTGGCCTGGCCACACTGACCTCCTTGGTGGTATGTGTCTGTGGTAGCCAAGCACTCCTGCTGACAGGCTCGTCCCTGTTTCTGTATCCATGTCACCAAAGGCAACCTCAGCAACTGGACTCCCAAATGGGAACTGCATATTTCTTGAGCTGAAGATTTGAGACACAGAGACGGAGGACCTGGGGGAGAAAGGAGAATACTGTCAACCTCTACCACAGAAGTAGCCCTTGCCCCACTCTTCACATAGTGTCCATGTGTTAAGAGCCCTTGCCCCACTCTTCACACAGTGTCTATGTGTGAAACCTGCCAGGGTGGCTAGGGGCTTGGGCCTGGGCCAGAGGTACTACATGAAGCCTGAGGGTCTGGGTGTAGTAGACCTTGCCATAGGGGGTGGTATGAGCATGAAGAGGAAAGTTGGGGTCAACTCATTCACTGAGCTCGTGGAGCTAGGGGTCAGGGAGGGCCACAAGCTGATGATGGTTTTATATTAAAACTTTTTGTGTTAAATTTTCTACTTGAAGCTAGGGACCATGTGAGATGGACGTAATTGGGTCCTGAGCTTGAGCCTCCACACCCAGAGCTAAGCCAGCACCCAAACAGCCCACTGTGGGGGCTGAAGCCAGGTCTGCCCCACCCTCTGCCCCAGGCCCTGCCTTCCGATGCACACCCCTCCCCCACCAGCCCTTTGTGAGGTGTCCTGAGTTCTGTGGCTGGGTTCTGTTACTGCTGCGGAGACCAGCACTCTTTGCCACTTCTCAGCAGACTCTGGTCGAGTGAGAAGGTGTTTATAGTTGCTGTTTAGCTAGGCCCAATCTAGAGGTAAGAGGCAGGGTGGGTGTGGGTGGGAACTGGCAGGGGGCCTCTCACACCTTCCTTCTGGCCACAGAAGAGGGTGTGTAACCTCCAGGCTCCTTGAATAAGTCACCCACCAGTGAAAACCCAAAGATGGCCAGTGATTGGAATGTGAGGACTTCCCTTTGAGGGCTCAGAGAAGGGCATCCCCACCAGGGCGAATGCAGGGACCAGATGGCTCTCAAGGCTTGGGTGGCCTCACAAGGGTATTTGTGAAAAGAATGAGGATGAGGAGGCATGGAAAAGGATGAGGGACCTAAGGGAAAACAGAGCCACAGGGACAAGGACAGGGACATGGCAGACCCAGAGGGGAACAAAGAGTTAAGGCAACTCATACGGGGATGGGGGCAGACTGCTGTGGGG
Source organism: Otolemur garnettii (assembly GCF_000181295.1). Classification (NCBI taxonomy): domain Eukaryota; kingdom Metazoa; phylum Chordata; class Mammalia; order Primates; family Galagidae; genus Otolemur; species Otolemur garnettii. Next base: position 19,357 of record NW_003852812.1, read on the forward strand.
ACATAAGGACAGGGGAAACCCAAGGGGGACAGAGTTACATGGAAATGGACGGTCTTGGGGAGAGACCCAGGGGTACATGGAGCTAGAGGAACATGGACAGGGAGATGGAGGAGGGATGTGGAGTCATAGGGACAGAGAGATGGGTATACCCAGAGAGAACATGGAGTCACAGGGACATAGGTGGGTAGACCAGGGAGGACATGGAGTCACTGGGGCACAGAGATGGGGAGGATGTGGACTCCAGGAGGACATGGACTCACAGGCACAGAAGAATGTGTAGACCCAGGGAGGACATGGAGTCACAGGGACACAGGAATGGGCAGACCCAGGGAGGACATGGAGTCGCAGGGACACAGAGATGGGAAGACGCAGGGAGGATATGGAATCTCAGGGACACAGAGATGCGCAGACCTAAGGAGGATCTGGACTCACTGCGGCACAAGATGGGGAGGACGTGGACTCCAAGAGGACATAGACTCACAGGCACAGAAGAATGTGTAGACCCAGGGAGGACATAGAGTCACAGGGACACAGGGATGTGTAGATGCAGAGAGGATATGGAATTGCAGGGACACAGAAATGTGCAGATCCAAGGAGGACCTGGACTCACTGGGACACAGAGATGGGGAGGACATGGACTCATAGGCACCGAAGAATGTGTAGATCCAGGGAGGACATAGAGTTACAGACACAGAGAAGGGTAGACTCAAGGACAATATGGAGTCACAGGGACGGAAGGATGTGTAGACCCAGGGAAGACATGGAGTCACAGGGACAGTGGAGTCCCAGGAGGCACGCAGAATGACATGGATTGGATGGTGGCAGACCTGGACCACACAGAGTTACAGGGACATGGACAAATATAGGGGAAGACTGAGTGGGACCGTGGAGCCACATGGACATGGACAGGGATGGGAGGAGTCCCCAGGGGGATGTGAAGTGACACAGAGACAGGGAGACCCACTAGGGACATGTTGCCACAGGGACACAGGTCAGGGAGGTCTGGGAGGGACAAAGATGTACAGGGACACTGGCAGGGGAGATTTGCAGGGTGTGGGCTGGTTGTCTGCGTCAGGGACCTTCTCAGGGTGAGGGAGGGGTGTCTTGAACCCTGCTGCAGAGGCACAGTATGAGAAGGAAGCTCTTTAAGTCTGCAGGTGTGGGTGGTGGGAGGCCCTGGAGACTCACTGTGCAGGAAGAGACCCTGGGTCCCCAGGGCCTCCTGCCTTTGTCATATCTCTTCAGCCAGCCAAGCAGCAGCCAACACTAGTGACTCCCTGACCCAGGATTGGAAGTCTTCAGTATCTTGAATCACAGATATTCCTTTCCCTGGGATTGAATTCTGAAAGGATTGTTAAAATATTTATGGATGGCTGGATGCAGGGGCCCCGCTGCAGGTCTGGCTAGTGTGGGAGGGCAGATTTCCCATAGAGGTGCAGGCCTGGGTGGGCAGGCAGGAGGTGGCCCTCGTGGGAAGGTGGGAAGGGTGGAGCGTGGAGATCATAAGGCCTGGGTGGACTCTGGTGTGTGGGGTGCATGTATGGGTTGTATGCATGGGGTGTGTGTGTGGGGGGGGGGTGCATGCCTGTGCTTATCTACTGGGTTCTGCTTTAATTGTCCCAGAAGGACATGGTGTTTTTCTTGGAGACAGGAGAGAGGAGAGAGGTGAGAGGAGGGACTGAGTTTGTTGAGCAGCGAGATATTTGGTCCTGGGTCCTTGGAACTGTTCTGACTTTCAAGAGATACAAATTTGAACTAGAAATTTTTTCATTTTGCACATGTTACAAACCAGGTGGAAAGAGCATTTGAATTTTATTAGCAGAAATGTCTGAGCGAGGATTAGACCCATCAAGTGGGTGGGGGTTGAGTGGATTGCTGTGGGTGGATCGACAGCTGTATGGCCAGCTCACCAGCCCTCTCTGTCTCCCCAGATTTCTCTTTATTTAGTACTTGACGCATCTGTTTCCATCTGACTTCCTGATTGGACATCCTGCAAAGACACACAGTCCAGGTACTGTCCATTTCCTAGTGGGTGGGTGGACGGACGGGTCCAGACCCCTCTCTTGGGTACAGTGCACGCTGCTTGCTCTCGTACCTGCAGACGGCCACACACGCTCGCAACTGTGTCACCCACAATTACCTAGATTTCATTTTAGTTTGGATTTAATTTTGATATAATTTTAGGTTAATTTGCACACTGAATATTATCATTTTATCAGAGTTCACAGAGCATAATTCTTCAGATTTGATAGAGTAAATCCTTGATTTTCAAAGAGATTAACTGTTGGTATATTTTCAATGTTCGCACATCTCAAAAAGAAGTCTTCATTGTTCTTTCCAACTTTATCATTTGGTTAGGTTTGTTATTCCTTTGTGGCCCTTGGGACTTATTTTAGACCTAAAGTCTTGAATCTTCTTGCCATGCAGGGAAATTTTCTTCACAGTTCTCTTTTTCTCCTCCCACATCCTCCCTGTCTTCCTCTCTTGGAAATCCTAACAGAGGAACATTGTGCCTCCAGGTCGCTTAGCTTTTCTGTCATAATCCCACTCCTCTTCATCTCGTTCTGAGGTCTGTGATAAGCCCTGGATTAGAACTCACAGATTACTGATTCGATTTTTTCTGTTAGTTGGCACGTTCACTTGGATTTTGTTTTTAACTGGGTTTGTGTTTTTCAGTGCTTCAGATTGCCTTTCTATGTTCTCACTCCTTCCGTGATGCCTTGGTCTGTGTCATTACTATGATACTCAAATGTCCCAGGACATTCTTATCAGACCTGAATAAGTCCCAGGGCCTGTGGTCCTGTGTCTGCCTGGAGTCTCATCCAGAGAACCAGAGAGGAATGAGGCCGTGCCCAGCAGCCGAAATGTGTCTCACAAAAAAAGAATTCTAGATATTTCTCAGCATCTCTGCCCATTCCTGAAGTAACATTATGTCAACTTCATCTTTTGTAGTTCTTTTTTTTTTGGAGACAGAGTCTCAAGCTGTCACCCTTGGTAGAGTGCTATGGCATCACAGCTCACAGCAACCTCAAACTCTTGAACTCAAGCAATTCTCTTGCCTCAGCCTCCCAAGTAGCTGGGACTACAGGCGCTCTCTGCTACGCCATGCCTGGCTCTTTTTCTTGTTGTTATTGCAGTTGTCATTGTTGTTTTTAGCTGGCTTAGGCTGGGTTTGAACCCACCACCCTCTGTGTATGTGGCAGGCACCCTACCCACTGAGCAATGGGTGCTGCCTTCTACAGTTTTCTAAAGGGACAGCAAAAGACTTTGCACAAGGCATAGCCTGACCCAATTTCCTACAACTTTATTGTCCTCAAGTTTTCAGCTGGGAAACATCTTCCACTCCCCTTCCCACAACTCCTTTCCTCTCCCAACAAGTGCCTCCCAACCCCGGGACAGAAGTGGCTATAGAGGTTCCCTTTAAGCCACTATCCACCTGCCAGTTGACATTGTCTTGGTGACAGGGAATCCTCTGGACCTGTGGTCCCTCCTGTTCATATGGGAAATGAGCAGAAAGGTTTTCAGGAGGATTTCTGGTGAGTGGGCACATCATGCCATGGGGTTGCTTGGCCTCTTTTCCATTGTGGTCTCTGTCTCTCCAGGGAGAGCCCACTGCAGTGTGTGGCCTTTCTCTGATGTGTCACTGCACTTTATAAATGACCCCCTAGTCATTGCTGCATGTGTTTGGCAGGGGCCTCACCAGACCTGTGAAACCCTGTGGGTAAACTGAAGGGCTACAGCTGTGAGTAGCTGGACTCCTAGGAGTTCCTCAGCCCTCAGGGACCACCCACCTCCTTGGAGAGCTAATTTCCATGGCTGTGGTCTGGGTGATTGTGCAGAACCCTCTGCCTGAAACCCAACCTCACTGGTCCTGCTGCAGAAGTGGCCCAGACAAGGTTGCAGCACTGGCCTCTGCCCTGGGCATGGGTAGTAGATCAGTCCCAGGGACTTCCTGACAAGCGTGATGGGAGCCATGGCCTATCCCCTGCCATCCCTCCAGGGCTGACAAAGGCACCCTTCTCCCCTTTCTTTGTCTTGCAGATGGACTGCTGTGGCAGGAGCCTCAGAAAAGTTGTTCCAGGAGGCCCAGACTCAGGCCCGGCCATGGCCTCTTCACCAGCTATGGCCCCATCACAGGCCGTGGCCCCATCACTGGCCGTGAACCCATCCTTAGCCATGGCCCCATCCCCGGCCATGGCCTCATACTCAGGGGTGGCCCCATCACCATCCCCATCTGTAGCCGTGGACCCATCCTTTGCCATGGCCCCATCACTGGCCATGGTGCCCTCCATGGCTGTGACCCTATCACCAGCTGTGGCCCCATCCACGAACATGGGCCCATCCTTGGCTGAGGTCCCATCATTGGCCATGGCCCCATCACCAGCCGTGGCCCCATCCTCAGCGGTGGCCCCATCACTGGTCCCACTCTTAGCTGTGGACCCATCTTCAGCCATGGGCCCATCCTTGGCCATGGCCCCATCACTGACCATAAGCCCATCCTCAGCTGTGGCCCCATCTCTGGCCCCATCCTTAGCCATGGCCCCATTACTGGCCATGGCACCCTCCTTGTCCCTGGCCCCATCACCGGCCATGGCCCCATCCGTGGCCATGGGCCCATCCTCAGCTGTGGTCCCATCCTCAACCGTGGTCCCAACACCAGACATGGCCCTATCCTTGGCCGTGGCCCCATCACCAGCCATGACCCTGTCACCGGCCATGGCCCCATCTTCAGCTGTGGCCCCATTACTGGCCATGGCTCCATCACCAGCCATGGCCCTAGTCACAGTATGGGCCCCATCCTCGGCCATAACCCCATCCTCGGCCATGGCCCCAGCTCCAGTGAGGGCCCCATCAATGCCCTCAGCACAGATGGCAGCTGCACTACATGCCCAGGCTGCAGAAAAGCTGCGCTTTCTGCGCCCCATCCCCAGGGTGAATGGCTGGTCCTGGCCCCTGAACGTGTATCAGTGTGTGTCCTGGGTCAATTTTCTCATCCTGACGGTGACCACATTGGGGATTTTTATTCCCTTTGTTTACAGAGACCTGCAAATTTCCGCCTATGTTGTATCCTTTTCGCTGGGCGTGGCCTGCTGCTTCCAGTGCAGCTGCTCCCAGTGCAGCTGCTCTGGGATCCCTGGCAATGCTGTCCCGAGTACCGTCCTGGGGTGGATTGTCCCTCTCTGGTGGCAGGTGCCCCGTCAGCCTCTGTTGCTCTTGCCGCTCAGTACTCTGGGTCCTAGTGAGAAGGGTGGGCACTGTCCACATGGAGCTTATCCAGCCCCCACATCAGTGAAGGGAGAGTGCGACAGACATAAGGTGATAGAAAGGGTGAGAGGAGTGGAGCGCAAGGGCTCCTGAGCAAGCAGGAAGAGGCTGCAGGCTTGGATCACTTCTGCTCTTCCCGCAATGCACTAAGGAACGATTTGTGTTGGCCAGGAAATAATGGCAAGTTCTACTAAGAAAGGGCTTTTTACAAAATGCTGAAGGCTTTACAATATACAACTGATGTGTTCACCCATCCGAGCCTCTGCCTGTGTGTGGAATCCATTCCTAGACACAGCAGGGCTATCCAGTCAGCTCTCGCATGGCCTGCTCATGGCAATGTGGAGATTTCATGTTTGAATTCCTCCTGGGGCCTCTACTCGTGGATAAGTCACAACCGACCAGTTGGGACATCAGGCCCAGAAGATGGTGGGGAGGCCCTGCATCCGCTCTGGTCTTCAAGGTTAGTCTGGTCAGGGTGGTGTGTGCCACACACAGGTGACCATGACAGTTGATGGGAAACCTGGGTCCCCAAGGGTCACTGCCACATCACTGATCTGCTGAAAACTAGCCTGTGTTTGATGCTCCTGGGAACTGGAATCATGTTTCTAAAAGTAGGATGTTTTACTCCTCACTAGAGCCTTCCTCTCTACAAGGAAGCAGTTTACAGCTGTGCTCCCTGGTTCTGTGCAGAGGCTCATGGTTTACAACTGTGCCTCGTGGTCCCGGGCAGGGCCTCCCAGTTTACAACTGTGCCTCGTGGTCCCGGGCAGGGCCTCCCAGTTTACAACTGTGCC
>NW_003852812.1:25676-31465 GCF_000181295.1 Otolemur garnettii
GGGCAGGGGCTCCCAGTTTACAACTCTGCCTTGTGGTCCCTGGCAGGGGTTCATGGTTTACAGCTGTGCCTAGTGGTCCTGGCAGAAGCTCCTCTGTGCAGAGCTCTGGTGAGTGGAGAGCCTGGATGGCCCAGCACAGGCAGGGAAGTGGCACAGAGAGACCTTTGCTTTCAGCTTGGTGGGATGCGTACCGTCCCTCGGTGCCTCAGCAACCTACAAGATAGATGTTCTTTGTCCTTAAACTTGTGACTGTGGTATCTTTCAGCTTTCAATAAAAGGAGAAAGTGTAATAAAATGAACCCCAAGTACCAGTCACCCCACTTCAACAATTAAGATTACTAATCTTGTTTTACTGGAGTAACTCTAAGAATCTCAGACATCGTGAGATTTCAACTGGAAATGTACCAGTTTGTGTCCAACAAGGGATATTATTTTTATAGCCACTATACTATTTGATCTCACTGAAAAATTACATGACAACTTCTTAATATCAAATATTCTTTGATATCCATATTGCCATTTCCCCAGTTTCCTAAAGAAGACTTTCTAGAGATGCTCAGATGACACTGGGATCCATATTGGACTTCCATTCTCCCCTTTGCTCCCAAGTCTTTGATTGGTCAGAGAAACCAGGACATTTGATAAGGGAATGTTTGCACTCTAGGTTTAGCTAATATTTTCCTCACAGTTCCTTTATGGGAAGATTTTTGATAACGAATCCAGTTTCTCCCAGCCCCAGCAGAGCTGCCCTGATGTGGCATCCCCTGTGACTCATGGCTCACTGTGGGTGCACAGTTTCCTGGGCCTCCATCTCACATTTCTTCAGTAATCCCCAAAGTGACAAACCCAGAATCTGGTCAAAAGTTCAGGCTTTGCATGCTGTGAGCCTCTGGGTCTTTCCAGTCCAATGCGGTTTCCCATACCTTGCCCTACAGCCTGTGATTCTGTCTTAGGCTGGGCAGGGGCTACAGGAACTTGGCACAGCTCCTCTGCCCAGCGTGTTGGCACATCTCAGTCTGTCAGGAGGCCAGGCTGACAGGGGATACGGTATTCCTGCGGGCATCTGCTGTTCAGACTTTGGGACTTTGCAGTAGTGCTCCCCCCACCCCCTGGTGCAGTCCTCATCTGAATCATTGGCATGGGGCTTGTGCAGTGTTGTCATCTGATTTGGAGGCTGCCCTGGCTGCTTGCACAGCACCATATGTGCTGGTTTTCAGTTCTGGGGCCAAAAGTCTGGAGTGGAGGTGCTGGGGGGAGTCTGACTGGCCTCTCTTGTGGCCCCCCCCCCAGGCCTCACCTCCATGTGGGAACTCCCCTTCTTCTAAGGATGTGAGTGGTTGGATCAAGGCCCAACCCAAACACCATCGCCAAGCTCTGTCCCATGTGAAGCCGCCTTCAGGAGTGGGGGCTATAATACCAGCACTCAGCTTTTTAGTTAATTGCATCTGTCTTGTTTTGGCCCCTGGGGTCTTCTCCATGTGGCCTGGAGAGGCCTGTGCACCTCAGAACTGCCCCTCCTACTGAACCACCAGGGGCGCCATCGTCATTGGTGCCTGCCAGGGACCAGGCAAGGCTGGGAAGTGACTACCAGGCCCAGTGGCTGTGGCCCTGGCTCCTGAGGGAGGTCAGGGTACAGGATCAGGGGCAAAGGCAGGAGAAGACCCATGAGGCTCAGGAGCTCAAGTGCTGCTCGAGCAGCAGCACTGGTCTGGTGCCGGCCCTTTTCTCAGCAGACTGGACACCTACACCAGTGTATTCTCCCACTAGGGCCGTGGGTTGGGCTCTGATAGCAGGGCCAGTCTTAGAGAAGGGGTTGGAATCTAATGTAACTTCATTTCATCCAAGGAAAGCACTTCCCTGGGGATTCTGTGTTGTGGCCTGAGGCAGCATGAACTTGGCAGCCGGTTGGGGAGTTTGAGGTAAGCCTCCAGAGAAACCCCGTGTTCAGTGCCATGTCCAGTGTTGAACCCCTGAGTTCAGTCTCCCCTACAGGTCAGTGACATGGCTGTCTCTGGGAAAGATGCTGCTCAGCTCTCTGCTCCTCCTCCTGCCAAGTGGGACAGTAGGGTTATTGGCATCACAGAGTTTGTGTATCCTTGGCTGCCTCTCTTGTTATGTACTAAACACAGATTGTGGCTAGGGAACATGCAGTGCAGCGGGGCTTCTCACACCAGCTCCCAGACTGAAACTTATGGAGGGGTTAGGCAGCCTTGCTGACAAAAGGGAGATGCCCATGCTGGTGCTTTCACCTTTTATGCTCACTATTGATATAAAATTGAACGTGAAAGTAAAAGAGAAGGCTCGGCGCCTGTAGCTCAAGTGGCTAAGGTGCCAGCCACGTACACCAGAGCTGGCGGGTTTGAATCCAGCCCAGGCCTGCTGAACAACAATGACAACTACAACCAAAAAATAGCTGGGCATTGTGGTGGGCACCTATAGTCCCAGCTACTTGGGAGGCTGGAGCAAGAGAATTGCTGACACCCAGGAATTGGAGGTTACTGTGAGCTGTGATGCCACGGCACTCTACCCAGGGTGACAGCTTGAGGCTCTGTCTCAAAAAAAAAAAATAGTTAAAGAGAAACTGGAGGTGTTGTGCTGCCACCACCTGTACTCCTGGTCCCTTGTACTCTGAAAGGGTTGCCCAAGTGCATGACAGATGGAGTGGCTGAGTCACCCATATCATTGCTGTAGCTGGTGGTCGTCAGAGGAGATGACCCACACTGTGTGCAGGGTACTGACTGGCTTACCAGAGCTCATAGAGCTGGGAAAACAGGGTGCGTGGGTACATGGCCGTGGAAGTGCATCAACTTTGTTCTTGTGTAGAAAAGCTTTGTGTTCCAGAGGTGACATTGAAGTAGAGTATCTGCCCTGAAACTTCAGAGGTCCTCTTGAAAGTTGAACTCCTTGGTTTGGCGCCTGTAGCTCAAGCGGCTGAGGTGCCAGCCACATACACCTAAGGTGGCGGGTTCAAATCCCCAGCCCGGGCCCGCCAAACAACAATGATGGCTGCAACCAAAAAATGGCCAGGTGTTGTGGTGGGCGCCCAGCTACTTGGGAGGCTGAGGCAGGAGACTTGCTTGAGCCCAGGAGTTGGAGATTGCTGTGAGCGTGATGCCATGGTGCTTTACCCAGGGGGATAGCTTGAGGCTCTGTCTCAAAAAAAAAAAAAAAGAAAGTTGAACTCCTTTGTTCCTAGGTGAATACTTTCTGGGTGGCCTCCTGGCCTTGGTATCTGCAGATTTGGGGACAGGGTCAGGAAATGGGCTGTGGACTACTCTGCCAGGTCTCAGGAGAACCTACCTGTTGGTCACCCTCAGCACTGCTGCTTTGGGGCCCAGGGCTCAGGGGCCTTGCTGCACCCAGAGTTCCCCAGGTGGTTCCATAGAGCTGCCGTCTCACTTGTTGAGGATGTTGCAGGATGTGGTAGCCAAGGGCTTGAGTGCTGTCAGGCTCAACTTCACCTATTGCCCAGGCAGAGGCCCCATCCAGCCCCTGGTACTCCTTCACCTCCCCACCTCTCCACCCAGTTCGTGGTTCTTACTGTCACCCTATTTAGTGTCTTGAGACTTGGGATGTATTCCCTGTTTCCCTGATAAGTAAACAGTGTGTGTTCCTCAGCTCAGCCTCAGGGGAGTGGGTGTACAGGGACCTACGTGCTGGGCTGCAGCTGTGTTCAGCCCTAACCCTTTTGAGAAGCTCAGTGTCAGTCTGCTTCATGGCTCCACAGCACCGTGGGGCAGAGATGGGAGGGGACCCACATCCTTGACATGGCACGGGGCCCACACTTGGAGCCTAGAAGATACAGGATGCACAGGACTTGTCCTGCTAGGGCAGTGCACGGCACGTGCCGGGTCTGGGTTGGAACCAGCTCCCTGCAGGCTTCTTGCCCATCCCTGCAGCTCCTTATGGGGCCCTGAGTGGGGAAGGCACCTGCACAAAAACCCAAGGTCCACAGCCTGGGGTAGCTGTAGGACAAGGCCAAGTGCTACAGGCCAGGCTGGTAAATGCTGAACCCAATAGTGGCAGAATCATCACAACATGGGCATGAGAAGGACCTGGAGGGGAAGGGGACGGTCAACATTGACAGCAATACCCTCTTCAGCCAGGGCCTGTCCTGCTCGGGGCCTTTTCTGTTAAAACCCCTGCAGAGCTCTTGTCACCCAGCCAGTAGCCTTCACCCTGGGAATGGAGGAGCACCCTGGGCTCCAGTGCCAGCCAGGGCCATGTTGCAGAAGGGCCCTGCAGAGTCTCCTGGCTTAGGGCAGGCCAGGGTGATATGCGGCCGTGACGCTTTACCCCTCTCCAGGTTCCAGGTATGTAGGTGTGTAGGTTCTAGCTGGAGAGGAAGAAGGGGTACCAAGGCTTGGTTTTGCCTCTTTACATCTGTCTCCTGGCTCCAGGATATATGGCCACTTGAGCCAGGCTGAACAGCCCAGAGGTTCAGGGAAAGAGAGTCTGAAGATTCTTGAGAGAGGGTCTGAGGGACCCCAAGAGAGAGTCCAGGGACCCTGAGAGCCTGAGGCATTTAGAGAGCCCCTCCTTTGTGTAGGCTGATGGGGTTGGGGCTTTCTGTGCCTTCCTTCCCGTTCCCTTTCCTCTCACCCCGAGGCACACAGCCCTGGAATCAAAGGGCCCACAACACCCTGGAGAGCCTCTCCTGGCTCATCCGGCCATGTACATCAGGAGACCACGCTGGGTATGCAGCTATCTAAGGCCCGGGTGTCCTCTCCAGATGCCCCAGCCGTGTGAGGAGTTTCTGGGCTCTCTGTGTGGGCTCAGCCGAGCCCCCAAAGGGGTGCTTTGTGTGGGGCTGGGCTGTGTGCATGATGCCCCTGCCTGGGGGGGTGCTGACCAGTGGTCAGGGCTGGGCAGCGATGCTGAGCTGCCTCACCACTTCTGGGCCCTGGGATCACAGTGGACACCTTGCACATGTGACTATGCCCAGGGCTGTGTTCTTCCTTAACACCCACCCCCCACCAGCTGATTGGAGGACTTTTCCTTTTCCATCTGGTCACCAACTTGATTGCTGCTACCATTGATCCAGCCGAGGCTACCGTACGGTACAAGAAGAACTACCTTGACCTACTTCCAACTTTTGACCGATCGAAGCATGAGCATGTAATTCAGAATGAGTATTGTCACCTCTGCAAAGTCATTGTGTGAGTGCTCCCATGCTGAGCTCTGGGTGTGGGGGTTACCTCCAGGGTGGAGGGTGCAAAGACTGCAGCCTCTCAGGGACGGCCCGCCATGCTGTGGGAACTGCTGTGGGAAGCCCTCAGGTCTGCCCTGGGAGGTGGGTGCTAGTGCCGTGCCCATCAGAGGCAAGACCAGGCTCCAGGGCTCTGTGTTCCCACACAGGTGGCCTGGGCTGCCCGTGTGGTATGCAAAGCCTGGGCCCTCAGACACCCTCTGTTCTCAGTCCCTGACCTATGGTTCAGGGGCCAGAGAAGGCTATTATTAGTTTCCAAGATGAGCCTCCTGCCTCCCATCCTCGGGAAGAGGGAAAGTGGTGGCTGCTCAGGGTCTGCGGGGCCGCAGGGCTGTGTGAGGCACAGGGTGAGGTCTAAGCTACCTTGTGGGGCAGACGTGGCCTCTAGGGCCTCACCCCATGCATAGCTGATCACAGGAAGGCTCAGGGTCCCCCTTCAGGGTACTCTGCAGCTCCCCTGTAGGCCTTGCTGCCCTTCCCCTGGCCTTGGGCTCCTATTCCCTGCCAGATACCTACTTCCCATGTCACATGTCCTGGTCCCCTGTAGCACTCCAGTCCTGAGCCTGTGGCTTTTTTTTTT
>NW_003852812.1:31773-34436 GCF_000181295.1 Otolemur garnettii
CAAGACATCCAAACACTGCAGTGCTTGTAATAAATGTGTGACCAACTTTGACCACCACTGCAAATGGCTCAACAACTGCATTGGCTCCAGGAATTACTGGTGAGGATAGAGTGGATGAGGAAGGCCCCCACAATCTACATCAGGGTCACTAGGAGGGAGAGGGTCTGTGGGCACAGGGTCCTCTTGGTGAGAGGGCAGAGGGGGGAGGTGGACGGGACGCTACCTCCTGTCCCCCTACATGGCCAAGCTCAGCGTCCTCTCCCTGTGGTCTCCTTGTTTGACTCTGACACACATTCATGGAGTAATCCCAGAACAGGCCAGGTTCTGCCACAGCCAATCCTGAGGAATTCCTCATGGGCCTGCCCAGAACACACCTGCAGAGGGCAATGGTGGGGCTGGGTGGCGGTGGACCTCAGAACACCTCCTCCTCAGCCTGGGAATATGTGTAAAGGAATTTTAAGAAGTTCAGTTCTAGAAGAGAATAATGGAATCAACTAAATTTTAGATGAACAAAATACATTAGAAAAAGTTTAAAGGAATACTTTCTAAGATATAGTGTCATGGCAGAAAGACATAGGGAGGCATCTTAGTGAAAGAACATTCCCAGAATTACTACCTGGATTTTTTTTTTTTTTTTGTGGGTGGATGGGTGGATCACTTTCTGTGTCTTTTGATTGAAGACAAGAGTGTGGGAATGATTTTGGTATGTCTCCAGCATGTGACATTATTTCTGGCACAAATGTACACATGGGCTTTGGAAAGGGTCAAGCTTCTTGAGGCCTTGCTTGGCCTGAATGCTCTCTGGATGCAGAGATGATAGGTGTTGACTTCACACCCTCATGGCAGCACCCTCTGACTTCAGTGCCCTTGGATTCAGGGTGGCACCAGGAGACCCCCAGACACGCTCACAGACTGTGCTGGTTTCACAAGGTTCAGTCACTGGACTCCCTTTAGGCCAGGGTCCCTCGAGCCTGATGGGCAGGGCCTGGTGAGAGCACAGTGGGGAATGAGAAGTGCAGGCAGGGCCCATGGGTGCTGCTCAGACCCTGAGCTGGTCATACCAGCTGGCCGGGTTGGCCGGCATGTCACATGGTATCTGCAAGCCTTTGTTTCCCTACTTGTGAGAAAGGATTGGTTCTCTCTTCACAGACTCTCTGTGAGATCAAATGGGACTGCATTTGCAGCCAGCTCTGTGCACATTTCTAGGCTGTCTGAAACTGTGGAGTGACCAACAGTGGTCTGAGGGCATCTGCCCAGAGAAATTAAAGGGGGTGGTCTGAGGCAGGGCACAGAGCAGGCAGGGTGGGCTAGAGGGTGGTGGGGCCCCTTTAGGCCCCCTCTCTCCACACATGGCCAGTGGGTGCCTATCTGTCCTTGGGTGGGCTCACATGCCCAGGCATCAGCCTCTGCCTTTCCCCTCAGGTTTTTCTTCAGCTCTGTGACCTCAGCCTTGGTCGGCCTGGTCTGTGTGTTAGCTATTGACCTTTACGTCTTTATTCGATTACTCCTCGACTCGGATGGGCTCCTTAAAGATGCGCGGTTATTAGGTATGCCACCGCTATGCCTGGGGCTTCCATGTCCACTCTTGGCCTCCCTGCCCCCCCATCCAGCCACCTTCTGGGGCAAGATGGTTGGGTTTGGGAGTCAGCAAGGGGGAAGAAGCTGGTGGGAGCCAACAGGGCCTGGTGTGATCCTGGCTGGGCCTCTGCAGGTTTCTGCACCAGGGTGTGCTGCTTCCAGGTGGGCTCCCCACCTGCAGGGGCGGTCTGCAGAGGGGACAGTGGAGGGGGCAGCTTGATGGAGCTCTGCTAAAAGAGCCGGGAGTGTCCTGGAGCCGGGTCCTGGGCAGCCCACGTCTGCATCAGTAGAAGGAAAGATGAGCCCAGCCTAATATGGACTCTAAAAGGGTCTCCTGATCCTGCTAACTGTCCCCTTATGGAAAAGGGTCTTTGCAAATGTGATTAAGGGTCTTGAGATGAGATCATGCTGGATTATGTGGGAGGACCCAAACCCAATGACAAGTGTCCTCATAAGAGAAGCCACATGGAGATGGAGGCAGAGACTAGAGTGATAATAGCCACAAGCCCAGGGCTGCCTGAAGGCCCCAGGAGCTGGGAGAGGCAGGAAGAGCCTCCCCTGAGCCTCTGGAGGGAGGTGGCCCTGAGACCCCACTCAAGTCCCACCTATAGCATGGTCACTTGTCGTGACCTGGGAGCCCCTGAGTAGGAGCAGCCCTTGGGATCAGATCACAGTCACCTCGTCTTGTGTCCCAGCCCAGGCCTGGTTTCTGTGGGGTGCCAGTGCCTGGCCCATAGGACAGGAAGGACGGTCATCACATTACTCATTCCAGAACATTCCCAGGATTAGGGTAGTGCAATGTTCTTTTAAGATTGAGCTTTGCAAGTGGGGTGGGGTGACTCATGCCTATAATCCCAGCACTCTGGAAGGCTGAGGTGGGTGGACCGCTTGAGTTCAGGAGTTCAAGTCAGTCTGAGCAAGAGCAAGAGCAAGTCCCCGTCTCTAAAAATAGCTGGGAGTTGTGTCAGGCACCTCTAGTCCCAGCTACCTGGGAGGCTGAGGCAAGAGAATCACTTAAGCCCAAGGGTTTGAGGTTGCTGTGAGCTGTGACACCATAGCACTTTACTGAGGGCGACAAAGTGAGA
>NW_003852812.1:35627-36830 GCF_000181295.1 Otolemur garnettii
ACCCACCTTGGCCTCCCAGAGTATGAGGATTACAGGTGTGAGCCACCATGCCCAGACATGAGAGGTTTTTAAATTAATATACTTAAAATGTTCAGAGAGAAAAGGAATAGAACCTATTAGCAAGAACAGAACATTATGGAAAAAGAACGGGTGAATTTTCCGAAGCACCAGATGAAAATTCTAACAATGAAAAATATTAATCTCCAAGGACAGGGTCCAGTAAGAAGCACTGAGGGCAGAGTGAAGGCCTGGCAGGTGCCTGTCACTCTGGGCAGGGGGAGGCCGTGCTTCTCACAGTGCAGGAAGTAACAAAGACAGGCCTCTGAAGGCATGGTCTCTGCCAGGAGTCTGAGGGGATGTCATGGGGTGAGCAGACAGGACAGTGATTGCCTATCCATGCCCTGATGGGGTGGAGGGAGCCAAGCAGGTTGGGCTCCCGTCTCTCCTCAGTCACTGGCCTCCCAGGGTGCCCCTGCCTGTGGTTGTGGTGAGAACACCTGGCAGGGACTAAACTCCCCTCACTGTTAACAGCCACAGGCCCCTGTAAACCACCATTGGCACACAACCCATGAGACAATTTTAGAACACATTTTTCTAAAGTAAATCCTGGCATTACTGTTGTCTTGCCTGAGGCTCGACTATTTTAAATTAGGACAGTGAGGATGACTGGCCCACAAACGGAGGTCAGTGCCAGTGTGCAGAAGGTATTGAGTGGAATAGAAGGGGACCCTCAGGCAGGCGGTTGCCTGCTATGTGGTCTGGAAATGATGCTTCTGGGGGGTTTCTTCAGTATCAACCCCAAAGAGTAAGAGCCGTCTGGACTACCTTCAAAACCTTCTACCCCATTATAATCAGGAGTTTGAAAAAACACTACTTTCTCAAGTTACCTAGAAGTTTACATGCTTTGGGGTTTACCAACTATGAGGTCTTCCTGGAGGGTCCAAGGTGGGCAGCTCTTGGCCCAGCCCTTGCCAGAAATGAGATCACAGGCAGAAAGAAGAAATCACAGGAAGGAAAAAAATGCCACCCAAGGCTCAGCAGTCAGCTAAGAGTTGATTTCGTGTTCCAAGTACTACAGAAAACATGAGTGCTTTTTATTTATTTATTAATTGAGACTGAGTGGTGCCCTCACTAGAGTGGCCTAGGGTCATAACTCATAGCAACCTCCAGCTCGTGGGCTCTCAAGCAATCCTCCTGCCAGTT
>NW_003852812.1:36850-38835 GCF_000181295.1 Otolemur garnettii
CCATTATAATCAGGAGTTTGAAAAAACACTACTTTCTCAAGTTACCTAGAAGTTTACATGCTTTGGGGTTTACCAACTATGAGGTCTTCCTGGAGTTTCATCACATCCAGGATCCTTCTCCTCTCTATCAAGAAATCTGTTTCCCTCAGACCTTGGTGTTGGGTCAAGTACTCCCACAACATGAGATCCAGTCAGCTGCCATCATTTCTGATGTGGGTGATGAGTTCCCAGGGACAGACAAGGCAAGAGGGGAGGATGTCAGGGCCTTGAACCCAGCAGGACTTAGTGGCTGGTGAGGTCAAAGCGAGGATGGGCCTCCCAGGCTCTCCCTGGGCCCAGGCTGGTGTGGGGGCCACTGCCCCTCAGAGATACATGTCAGTGGTGCACAAACGTCAAATGTTAGGTGTTTGGCCATCAAAGAACAGATTTCCTGACAAAGTTGGTATATTAGTTAGTCATCTTTGTTTGCAGTAAAACTACCCCTAAAAAGGTAGTTAACAGCCTTAACAGCGAGGGGAGTTTAGTCCCTGCTAGGCATTCTCACCATTCTAAAAAGCTGCTTAGAATGACAGCTATGTATTAGAGAAAACCGCTGCTGAGGTCAAGGAGGTAGCAGGGCTCCCCAGTTGCTGGTGCTTGAATTAGTGTCCAGTCTACTGGTAGACAGTGCCCTAGCTCAGAGCTCAGACCACTGGAAGGTCTGAAGCTTTGTGTCTATTGCTTCTCCTCTGTTTCACTGGCTTAGATGTTTGTTCCATGTACAACTTAGCCAGGCTGAGCACAGCCTCCAGGAGATACCAGGACATGGTACCAGTCTGGTCTGGATGGTACTAGTGCAAACCCAGGCACAAAAATGACTATTTTAACTGGAATATAAGAAGTGTACATTCATGCTTTGGAGCCATGACTGGACTGCTGTGATGTGGGAGAAGTGAGAGCCCAGGAGTTGAGCAGATGGGGATGGTCACCAGTTGGCCACACCTGCAGGCTCCACCTGCTCCCTGGCTGTGCACAGGCTTCCATGGTGGCCCACACACTTTCCAGAAAGAATTACAAACTGTCTGTTCTCATGTTTCTTGGTCTTTAGGGAAAGAAAAAGGGGAAGCTTGGCTCCTCCATGGAAGCACATGGCTGAAATAGGCACAGAACCCATTTTTATCTATATTGCTTCTTATTTTCTTTTTTCTTTGAGACAGAGTTTTACTTTTTCCACCCTTGGTAGAATGCCATGGCATCACATCTCACAGCAACCTCCAACTACTGGGCTTAGATGATTCTCTTGCCTCAGCCTCCCAAGTAGCTGGGACTACAGGTGTCTACCACAACGCCTGGCTACTATTTGTTGCAGTTTGGCCGGGGCCAGGTTCGAACCCACCACCCTCGGTATATGGGGCCGGCACCCTACCCATTGAGCCACAGGCCCCACCCCTATATAGTGCTTATTTATTGATGAACACTTCCCCTGCCTGGGATGCTTCTGCTATGTGCTGGACAGCAAAGACCAAGCTGGGTCTTGCCAATGCTCCACAGTCACCTACAAGTAGATGGCAGGTGACTTTACTGTCTCTGTGGGAGAGATGACACCTCCCTCTAATTCTCGCAGAGGTTTATTATTTTATTTATTTATTTATTATTATTTTTTTTATTGAATGGCAACTGTGTACATTAATGCACTTCTGGGGTACAATATGGTGTTTTTTTTTTATTGAATGGTAACTGTGTACATTAATGCACTTGGGGGTACAGTATGGTGTTTTCACACACAATCCAAGACACTTCCATCAAACCGGTTAACATAGCCTTCATGTAACTTTCTTAGTTATTATGTCAAAACATTCATCTTCTACTCATAGAAAGATTCACTTGTACCCTTGCAAGATGAACCACAGAAGTGAACCCTCGAATCCCTCTCCCTACCCCCTCTGCCCCCCCATATCCTTAGGTTGTTATTAGGTTATAGCTTTCATATAAAAAGGTTTAAATTA